>NW_007763115.1:0-6313 GCF_000696425.1 Galeopterus variegatus
TTTCAAAGATTAGCTCCCCAGGACATAGATCAGTACAAAGAATGCTGAAGAGTGTATTAGGAGGAGCAAATAGAAACTATCCAGCACAGCAAGGCTGTGGGGAACATACCCTCTCCTTATTACTGATGGGAATGCAAAATGGCAAACCCCTGTAGAGGGCAATTATCAAAATATAGTTTACTACAGTGCACCTACCCTTTGGCTCAGCAACCCCACTTATGGGAATTTATCCTACAGTTATATCCACACTCATATGAAATGCTGTATGTTCAAGTTATTCATTGCAGCATCATGCCTCATATAAAAAGATTAAAAACAATGCAAGTGTTCATTTATAAGAAACTGGTAAAATAAGCTATAGAACATTTGCATAATGGCATACTATGCAGTTGTCAAAAAGAATGAGGAAGTGCTCTAGATATTGACATGAAAAGATTTCCGTGACATGTTAAATAAAAGGTAAGGTGCAAAACAGCATAAAGGATGCTAATTTATTAAATGGGGAGAAAAATAAACTATATGTGTCTGCATAAAAGCAAAAGGAGGGTATATAAAAAATGCAATAAAATGTTACCCTAACAGGACGGACAGGAACCAGAATGTGAATGACACTTTTCAATAAATAACTTTTTACATCAGTTTGGGATTTTGAACCATGTGAAAGTATTATCCATAAAAATTATTTCTAAAAAACATCATGTGTTATTTTTCTTAAAACCCTAAAAATGGTCACTAACGGAGATAAAAAGATCAGAGTTCAATCAGTTCTCACCTCTTTCTTTCTTATAAATCTTACTATTCAAGGAATCGATTAGCCCAATTGCCCAGAACTTGTCTCCTAACCACAGGTGAATTACTTATCAACTCAAGTCACTCCCTGAAGATAAGAAGGTAGTTTTGCACAGTTCTCGCTCTATATCTAACTTTAGAATCTTGCAAAATGTTCATGAGTCTCTATCTTACTCATTATTTCTCCCAGAAGGTTCATTGGGTACTAGAGCAAATGGAATATGTGGCCACCATAAAATGATGTTAGAGTTTCCAAGATATTCTTCTGTGTTCAGAGGACCCCAAGATCACCCCACAGGCTCAATGATTGATTGGAAGAACTCTGAAAAAAAAAAAATGTAATATGGAGCTATGGTTTATTATAGTAAAAGGATTCAGACTAAAATCAGCAATGGAAAAAGATGCATAGCATAAATGCCAGGAGAAACCAGATGCAAGCTTGCAGTTGTCCTCTCCAGGGAACTTGTGTGTACAGTTTAATTTGCCTAGAACAATGTGTGACAACATGCAGAGTACTGCCAACCAGGGAAGCTCAGCTGAGCTTTAGTGTCCAGGGATTTTATTGGAGGTCATATAGGCATAGAAGAACTTCAGTTTTTCATACCTTCAGAGGTCAGGTTGATACTGCCTGGCCCAAGGCCCCCCACCATAAATCATATTGTCAGCATAGATTATCTGTCATGGCCCAAGGCTCCCAGGTGAACAAAGACACTCTTATCAGGCAAGGCTTAGAGGTTGCCTCCCGGAAGCAAGGTTCAACCTTTCTTTGGCATGTTCAAGGTGTGGACAACCTGCTGAATTGATCCCTTACTGTAAAGTTTTATGAGGGCTGCCTTCCATTCTTAATATAAAAACTACTTCATTCAAGATGCAAAGGTTGCTCAAACATCAATGTAAGTGTCTATCATCCTAGCCACTCTTTCCTTTGACTTTTCAAAATTGAATAGTCCTAATCTTTGCATTGTGTTCTCACATGAGAGTGACTTTATTGCTTTGGTCATTTTCCTTCCTTATTTTAATTATTTTACTAGGCACATAAAGAATACAACTCAACTAACAGTCAAGGTGCATAAAATACTATAACATGTGCCTAATATTAGAAAAATACCTTATGTCCAAAATAGTTCTGTTTGATTTTCAACATTTGTAGGCACGTTAGGCCAAAGAAATAAACCTTTATCTTCACGAAACAATCAAGGTCTAGGTTCCTCTTTTAGCTGAATGCAACAAATCCAGTTCATTCAATGTATACGTGTAGTTCAGAAAAATAAATAAATGCATTACCTTGTGCATTCATTAACTCACATCAAATTATACCTACTTGAAAGGAAAATGTGGATAGTCAAATAAAAATTAAAACTTCTGTGTGCTATAAAAGGAGAAATGAATAATCAAAAAAGGTAATAATTGTAATACATGTGTGATAGGAAAAAGTTTTAATATCCTTAATACTTAAGAACTTACAACAAGAAAACTGTTGAATTTTAAAAAATTTTAAGTGCCCATGGGGATAAATAGAGAGTTATTGCTAATGCATACGGGCTCTCTTTTTGGGTAATAGAAATGTCTAAAATTGATTGTCATGATGGCTGCACAACTCTGTGAAGGTACTAAAAGCCACTCAATTGTACACTTTAAGTGAGTTAATCGTATATTATGTGAACTATATCCCAATAAAGCTGCTATTATAAGAAAAAAAGTTCAATCTCTCTCTAAATTAAACATAAATTAACATTTGGCCAATATGTAAAAGGAAAAGAGATAGTAAGAGTATAGAATACTAGACCCTTTCTTACAGATAGCCCTGATAATGTAAATTGGGACTTTTCAGGAAGACAATAGAGTAGAATGTCTTTAAACTTTAAACTTTAAAATTAAGCGTGTTCTTTAACACAGTTTTAATTCTAGCATTTACCCCATGATAGATTAAAAATATGTCTCCAACTCTTCACATTTCCCTATATCCACAGCATTTTCCATGTAATCTCGAGTATATTCCCACTCTGTTTTCTTCAGCCTTGTAACTTCTTGGAGCAATGAGATAGCAAATGCTACACAAGAAGAGGATTGAAAAAGTGCATGTTTCTGCTTATATTCCTACACCTATGTCATCACCATGAAAACATGCCAAGGCTAGCCTTCTGGAGAATAAGAGGCTTTAAAGCAAGTCAAATGATCCCATTTCCCCAGCTAATAGCCAGCCATTCCCTAGACATGTGAGCAAGCCCAGATGAGACCAGAAGAACCACCCTCCTGAGCCCAGCCTAAATTGCTGACCCAAAATTCATGACCTTCTCCTGTATACACCATGTCCCTTTTCATTAGCATATATTAATTCTTCTGTCTGAAATGCACATTCACAATTTCATCAAGAAACTCATTCTCATGCCTTATTTGATCTTGGAAACCTTTATAAACTCCTCTAACTTTTAAAATATTTGTTTATACTTCTTTTCACACTTTCCTTGTGGTCTTCCATACTTGCTGTGCTCTAGACAGCAAACTCCTTATGGACAAGGACATTGCTTTGTCTTTGGTTCCCAGTGCTTAGCCCAGTAACTAGATGCTTGTTAAATGTTTGTTATATAAATAACTGAATGGGAAGTAGATCAGCACCAGGAGATCTGAGCTTCAGTTCTGGCTTCATAACTTAGGCAAATCACACATCCGTGTTTCAGTCTTCTCTTCTGTGAAATGGTATAATATCATCTTATCTCTCAGCCTTATAAGGTTATTGAAAGGACCAAATGATCTATTTTTTCAAGTATTTTATAAAGTATATAAGTATCATTATCAGCCACACTTCATCCATAGGTAAAATTAGCTATCTTCATTAAAATTTAACCTAATACTTCATTAAGGAACTGTAATTCTCTAGAAATACTGCTGTGCTCTTATCAGATACAATGTTACTCTGGTGTAAGAAAGAATAATGATATTTTTAAAATCAGCTTTCAAAACTTTTCCATACAGATAATGGTAATAACAGTTTTAAAGAAAAAAGTGAAAGTCTTATAAGACTTTTAGTTTTTAATAGAAGGAGCTTGGATAACAAAAAGAAAAAGCATAAAATTAAAATACATTGGGTATTTGCGTAGATTTCGCTTGATGAAATATACACTGAATTTAGGATGGGAAACAATACAAAATTAGAAAAAAGAACTTTTCCAGATGGAATTTGAAAAAGCCAATGAGGGCCGAGCCCGTGGCGCACTCAGGAGAGTGCAGCAGCGCTCCTGCCGCAGGTTCAGATCCTATATAGGGATGGCCGGTGCACTCACTGGCTGAGCATGGTGCGGCCAGTCTCAAAAAGGCCAAAAAAAAAAAAAAAAGCCAATGACCTAATCTTTAAAAAATTATTTTCATGAAGACATTGAGGACCAACCTTTACAAAGAGCAAACATGAATACAGACTTACATAAGCAAAGAAGAGGACTGCTCAAAGAGCCATTATTCACAATTTTGCTACAAGAATCAAGATTTCTTTCTGTTTGCAATGTGAAAGAAGCACAGTGAGGAAATCAAGGAATGACCCCACGTGAGACAACAGTCAATCTTAATAGAATTCCTGGAAGCCAGTGTCATGATACTAAACCTCTCTAGGAAGAGGAATGACCATAACTACAAATGGAGAAGGAGGAAGGGATGGCTCTTTATAACTTTTTTCTAGAAAATAAAAAAAATACAAATAAAATCTATAAAAAGGGAAAACAAAGCCTCTCCTGGAAATCAAACTACAAAACCGACAATGGCTTTTGGTAATGGAAAGCACTGGCCAAAACTTATAAGCTGAAAGAACATTCAATCAAAACAAATATACTGGAGTAAGTAAAAGAAACTTAATTAATATCTTTACCACTACAAATATAGATATAAATAATATTGGTGCTAGTCCCATATAAAAAAGACCCATGAAATAAAGGAACCATCATTGCCATAAAGTTCTTAATTTTCCTATTAAAGAAATGTAAGAATGGGCTTGATCTGGAATTTTCCAAATGGGCCCAGAATTTAAATTTGTTCTGCTAAATGGGAACCAAATTAAAAACCAAATGAATTGTCAGTGTCATTTGCTATAAAAGCAACCAAAGAGAAATTTCAAAGTGTAACATCTTTAAAAATTGAGGATCACATATGAGCACATAATTAGATGATAGAAGAGACAGGAAAAAAAATAAAGAGTAGCCTTCATTGTCTTTAAGATTGTAGAGATCTAAATGACACAGATGAGGCCCACAAATAAAAGAACTCAGAATCACTCAAGATTAAGATCATTACAAGGAATTTGTGACAGTGGAAAGGATGAAGAAATAGTGTAAAATCATAGGGTATGGGTTACAGGCTAGCCACTATAACATCAGTGCAGTAATGATCACCTACCAGTGGAAGGAAAGTAATAATTTGTAAAAGAAGAAAACGTGTTGTGTTCTTGGAACTATTTGAACAAGAAAGAGGACCGCTCTAGTTTTCAGGAAGATACACCATTGACTGAAGTGAAAATGGTAAGAGAAGGAGCAAGAACTTACTTTTATCGGACAGCTACAGGGCTAGACACAGAGCCTGGCGCCTGCATGTGTTCTCTTACCTCAGCCTCACAACAACCGTGGTAGTAGCTATTATTGATTTTATTTTACAAAAATGGGCACAATTTAATGAGTGGTTTTTGTGTGCTAGAAACTGCACTAAAATCTCAGCATGGGTTTTCTGCTTGAAGCCTCACAATTCTATTAAGCAAGTGCCAATGTCCCATTTTAAAGAAGCAGAAACTGAGGCCTCAGAATATTTGTCACTTGTCTACAGTCATACATGCATCAACAGTGGAACTGGAATTTCAAGAACCCTGAGATCCTTCATGGCACATGCTCTTCCCACTATACTAAATAGAAATTTTCAAATGAGAATGAACTGTTGAAAGCAGATAGATGAGGTCACAGACCCAGGCCAAGTTTCTCATCATGGAAAGGAGAGGTACTAAAGGGAAGCCATTAAAAAAGTCTCCTAAGAATTTTTTTCCTATTAAATTAAGCTAATTGCCAGTTCGTATATGATGTGATGTATGATCACTTTAGTCAGTGTGTATCAAGCTGCCAGCCCAGGGCAGTCCGCTAATGTTAGACACTGTTTATACCCAGAGGCCACGGATTAGGCGATAATTACAAATCCATGTCTTGATAACATACACTACTTCTTTTCTCTGCTTGGACATGGCAGAAATCATGAATGAGCACATTTGAACAACAAGAAGCAAAATGTCCATCTTTCTTGAGAATCATCAAGAAAGAGCTGTCCACTGATGATTAATATAAAGTGAGGAATATTCATAGAACTGAGATCTGAGTTCCTACAACTAGTTCCATAGCCATAGTGCGGTCACCAAGTGTAGGTTGTATCTGCTCTCACAGAGGTTACCTAGCAGGGGAGGTAGACAATGAAGAAATAATTATAACAAATGCCATGATAAATGACAAATGATAAATGCCATGCATGAGAAGAATCACAGAGCGTGGGGGCCTAACATAAACCG
>NW_007763116.1:0-6313 GCF_000696425.1 Galeopterus variegatus
ATCCACCAACATATTCAAGAAGAGCACTGCTCTGCTATGATATTGTACTTCTATGAAACTTCCCATCCAATCAGCATAAAGTATGCTCACATGTCATAGTTTTATGGAGTATTCAATGCATATTTAAAGTTCATGATAGTGTCTTCTTGCAAGTCTAACCTTGATACATTTCAATTCCACCATCTATTGGGCTTTCTTTTAATGTTAAATCCTATTAAAAGGATGGATAATTACAAGTAGGTAACCTGGAATACTTCTTCTTTGTTAATTTTTTTTAAGTCCTATTATTCTTTTGTAGAATTTCATAATTTAGATCAGTAACTTTCCACTGGCTAGAAAGCAAGGTTGGAGAAAAGGGAACAACTTGGCGATGTCTGGCAACATTCTAGGCTGTTACAATGGGGACGGAAGGGTGCTAATGGCATTCAGTGTTTAGAGGCCAACATGATGCTAAACATCCTGCAATGCACAGGAGAGCCCTCTACAACAAAGAATTCTCCAATCCAAAATGTCAGGTGGAGAAGTTCTGATTTATACAAATTTTTAAATATTTTACTTCAATCAACATAATTGTGCAGGTGTCTACTCTGTGCCAGGCACTGAGCCCGACTCTTTTGATGGCATTGGTTTTAGTAAGTGTTACATGATGGAAAAAGTGAGGTAAGGAGGCCAGATTTTTGACCAAGAATACACAGGTCAATAGCAGAGCTGGGGCTGGGACCCAGGAGGTTCTCCCCACATCACAAATCCTGCATTTACATAATCTTCCTCTTTAGAGTTCATGAAGCCATTTGACACACACACCCTGATTCTTATCCACTTCAGGGAGAATCCAAGCATAGAAAGAAGGAAAGCATTAGGGTCTTCTTTCATTAGGTGAACAGACGAGGCCACTGAGAATATTTTCTTTAAAAGATGAGATGAAATAGAGTAATATCCAGATGGCTGGATTGCACTCCCAGAAGATGTTAAAACTAAAAGTAAAAATTCGATCATCATTTAAAATATCACTCATACAACCATCAAGCGCCTAGAATTTTTACCCTCTACTATGAACTCTCTATGTTCACAGGAGGAATTCAAAAAACATTCCTCGTGTCTCAAATCCACTCTTTAATAATATTCCATTAAGGTTAAAAATTGCCCCTGACAAGGCAGCCGAGACCCACGTGCTCTCCATCAGCACCCCAGGAAGAGAGTGAGGCTGAGAAGCAGAATGAGGTCACGTGTGTATTCCAGCCTCCCAGCCTCATCTGGAATGAGATTTCTGATTCAGGCCCTCTTGTGATTAAATTCACCTTAAGGTTCTCTTCCAAATACCATACAGGTAAACAATCCATCCTCACGGACTGCTGCAGTCGCAAACTCCTACCACATTCCGAGAAGGGAATGGCCCTGGCAGCAGCACCCCAGTACTCATTACAGCACAGGGCTGTCCTCACACCTGTCTTTAATGAGGGTTATGGCTCATGCTGGATCTAGATACCAAGCATGAGAGGATCTGGTTAAAGTTGGGCAGCAAAGTGATGGAAACAGCAAAGTGTGTAAATACGACCAGTGTTGCTCATTAACACATAGCTGCCAATATAAACTACTTTCCAAAATTAGCTGAAGAAATCTGTGCAAAGTCTGACATTCCAGTGTTGCCAAAGGGGGGTGGGGACTGGGTGAGAAGCTACTGTAGTAGTTACCGTAGAGATGGGTCCAACAGCTTTGAGATCAAGTTGTTGGAGTTTTGCAGCATAAGCTGGGGCAGAGGTGAGAAGCCCAGAAGAGGGACCACCATGTGCCTTGGGAGACCCTGGGAACAGAAAGGTGCTAGATGAAGAAGGGAGACAGGGAAAAGGGACAGACCAAGACCAGGGTGTACTTCCCTAGAATTCCTTTGGGACCAAATGTGGCCTCCACTTTGTGCAGTCCACAAACATCCAAGACAGAGAGGCTGCAATGAAGCTTTCTCCCAGTCTCAGCAAGGACCTCCATCCCAAAGTTGAATAGTTTCTCAACAGTCTCTGAACTTTAGACTTGCAGGGTAGTTTCCATGAGCTATGTATGTTATAGCCTTTGTCTCCCCTATCCATAAACACATCCCCAACCAGTATAGCCAGACAGAAAGGAAAATCAAAACAAATGCCGAACAACTAGAAAGAGAATATCAGGGGCTAGGAAGCAAATGGAAAATTTTTCATTTCAATCGTGATTAAGGCTGGACTGGGTCTCATGATAACGTAAAATATGCAAACCTCGAAAGCACTGCTGTATATCTCCTTGGTAGCTTAGAGACTGATCAAATACCATCTGTTGTGGCAGTTGTCATGGCAGCATTTTCCTCTGAATACCACTGAAGTTAAGAGCAAAGCACATGAAAATGATTAATGCAAACGAAGACCATCTCTGTGGGCCCTACCGCAGTCCAAAGGAAGATGGTGTTCTGGGCATACCAAGTAAATGGAGCACTTATGAGTTAACAGTTTCTCACCAGGCCCCTGGAGATCTCCATCCTGGGAGTAGAGGCAAACAGCTGTTGCACTAAAGTCGGGCATGGTCACAGCCATTTTTAAAAAATTATTCAATGCCTAAAATGCCTAGGCAATGGGAGAACCAGACCCCAGACAGAGCTAAGTGAGAATTTGCAAGTTCTGGTGATTTTAAAAGTACAGTGTAGCTTCTTTTTAAAAAAAGATGACCAGTAAGGGGATCTTACCCTTGACTTAGTGTTGTCAGCACCACGCTCTCCCAAGTGAGCCAACCGGCCATCCCTATATAGGGATCCAAACCTGTGGCCTTGGTGTTATCAGCACCACACTCTCCCGAGTGAGGCACGGGCCGGCCCTCAGTGTAGCTTCTTCATGAAGCTCATACATCAGCTCAAACAACTTCTTTCCAGAAGTGTGTGTGACCTTCACACCTGATATTGCTACTTGCCATCAGAAAGAATCACCATCATCCAATCATTCACGTATTCCTTCACCCATATTTATTGAGCACCTGCTGGTGTCAGGCAATATGCTGGTGCTTGGTATACAGTGGTAAATAAAACAGCCATTAGCCCTGACCTTATAGAACCTACAATCGAAGGCAGGGAACCGGCTTTGAATAATGCACAAATAAGTACATGATGACAGGCTGTCACGGTTACTATGAAATAGAAGAAAGAGCTGGGAAAGAAGACACGAGAGACGTGATCTAGCCTGGGTTGGGGGAGGTCAGGCAAGAATTTCTTAAGAAAGAGATGGCATATAGGTCCACAAACAGGGCTTTTTGACTGTTTTGTTTACTGATGTAGTCTCACACACAGTAGGTACCTGGGAATGTTTGTTTACTAAAGCAATGAAGGGAAATTTGAGCTGAGACCTAAAGAGTTGACCACGTACCACGAGTGGGCAGAAGAAGAACGTACCAAGACTAGGGAACCTAAGGCAGAAAGCCTCAATGCAGGATGCAGTATACCATGTTCTGGGAACCCAAAGAAAGTCCCTGTGGCTGGAGCACAGGGGGCAAAGAGAAGAGCAATGAGAGGTCACACCAAGAAGGGGCAGAGGGCTGGCCAAACAGGGCCACATCGGTCACATGGAGGGGATGACGTGTGGAAGGAGAGAAGGCGGGGGTCCTCCTATGTCTTGGGAAGCATTATCAGTACTGCACCCTGCCCGGTTTCCATGGCAACAGCAGCCAGGCCAAGCTCTTCTGGTCTGAAAGCTTAAGGGTGGGCTATTTTGTGTTAGGAATGGCTCAAACAGTGTCCTCAATGTGGGGCTCCAGTGACCTCCAGGCTGGACACAGAGAAGGGGAGGAATGGGAAGTAAATGCCACCATCTGTGGTCCCATGTGCTAGGGATGTCTGTGTCATATCTAAGAGGTCTCCATGCCCTTCTGATACCCCTCCCTCTGCCCCTTTGCAAAAATTAAAATTAAAAAACAGAGAAAAAAAATCCAACTGTGAAACTAAACTGAAGGGCAATATGTACTTTGGGGAAATGCCTCCTAAATGTCTGTATTGCCAGTGTTGTCTTTTTCCTCTCCATTCCAAGGGGCCACAACATGATACCTGATTACCCAGCTTCTTTTTTGAAACTGACACTATAGTTTTAATTTTAGAAGGGGACCCCAGAAATGAGGGAAATGTACAGTGGTGCTTCAAATCCTCCTAGGTAGGAGAATATTCGGGAGCATCTGGGCCTGACCATCTGTAATCCACATGGCCGCTGCCTGCTTGGCGAGTGTACAAAACCAACTTTGTCTAGTGGCACGAGGGGCTCCACACCCCCTGTCTTAGCCTTGGTCATTCAAGCATCAACACTCAGTAAGCCAGCTCGAGCGTTCATGGCAGCTTTGAAACGGGAAAGCTTGAGAATGTGGAAATCAAGAACTGGATGCGGCTTGAGTCTGTTTCTCTTCCTGCTTTGATTGCCCAGCTTCTTCCTTTAATTTGGCAACACAATCCACCATACCATTTATGACATTTATAACTTCAGCTTTCCAAGATGGTGTCAAGAATTCTTATCTTAAAAAAACTTTATAGGTATCTCTCTACTTTACATCATTTACAGCAAATGGCTAAGTCCACAGGGATAAAAAAATTCTCTTTAGAGGAGAAAAAAATATCGAAAACAAGAATCTCGAATTCCTCCAGTGACTACCTCTCTTCAATTTCTTTCCAACTGCCCAGAATATTTCATTTTCCTATTATTTTCTGACTTCCCAATTCTTCCCTCGAAACAAAGATATAAACCTGGGAGGGGAGTTGTAGCTAAAGTTCTGGAAGTCAGTCTTTGCTCTGGAGGCTCCAATAACAAACCTTTACCGTGGAGCTCTGTTCCCTTCAAGAGCAAGCAGCCACTGTGGGGGGAGCGAACAACTCCCCTGGTGATCAGTGTTGTCGGAACGGCCCAGAGATGCCTTTGTGTGCATTCAATGGTATCCTACCCTGTATATCCTTTCTTCTATATAGTTTCAGAGAACACTCCTTGATTTCCTAGCACTCCCTAAAGGGATTGCTCCAAGTCGAGAACACCAAGTTAGGAGCGGGATACAAACACAAAAGGGTAGTGATGAGGGATAGGGAATGATATTTAGAGGATAATACACAGGCTTTGGGTTCAGACAAATCTGGGTTCAAATCTAGATTCTGCTGCTACTAAATTATGACCTTCAGCAAGTAACCTCAGTAGCCTGATCTGTAAAATGGGCATTATGACACCTACCACACAGGGTGTGGTTGTCATTAGATAAGAGGATATCTATGTGGTGTTTAACAAGTTCCCAATACCTGGTAGTTTTTGTTACTGTGTTGTAATTTTTGACATGACTGTGACATTCCAAAGCTATGTCTGGGGTTGGTCCCAGCAAAATAGAGAATTAGACAAGCTTATCTGCCTTCCATTTCCTCCTCCAGGGCTTTGCTCTCCAGCCCAGCTGTCCAGGAATCCAGGACCTCTCCAACACCTCATGTCACACCTGCCTCTCGGCAATTCCTCTCTTGAAAAGATGCTGATAAATAAATTCACACCAAGACAAAAGGGCCTGCCACTGGCTTCCCACTTTGCCCACAATTATTAGCTGACAATATCTGATGAAAGAATACGAACTCTGTACTCCTCCACATCTGGATTCTGGCTACCTGACAGACTACCCACAAGACCCTGGGGAAATTATTAACTGCTTCAAGCCTCAGATGCGTCATCTGTAACATGGGAATGCTGATATCTATCTCACAGCATTACTGAGAGGATTAGGTAGGTGGACGTATGTCAACAGTCTGGATCTTTACACAGTCAGAGCTTTAAAAAGGCTTATTCTTCATATAACTTCATAATGTCAGAATTTTAGACACTAGTGGCATTTCCTGAAAGTGAAAAATCATCTCAGAATTGTGAGACACTCTTAGGCATGTTAAATTATATGAAACGAGTACAGCCTTTCCACAAATAGGAACTCTGTCATTAGAATCATTACACAATGTATAGTTATACCAAATCTATAAAAGAAGAAAAAGAGCCAAAAAGTTTTTTGCAGAAAACTTTGGCTTTACCCACAGAGAAAGACACAAACTCAGACTCAAACATGAGCAAGAAAACCCAGACTTTGGGTCCCCCAAACCCATGGCTGCCTCTTGAACCAGCAAGGAAAAATGAGACTATGGATACACCTACTGGAGAATGTCACCCAAGAACTAACTGGAACCTGGCAGCCTCATTTGTTCCTTGAAAAATACTGACTGAGCATCAATCTCTTCCTGGTCCTGCTCTAGGGACAGAAACACAGGCAAACAAGACAGTACAGTCCTTTCCTCAAGAAGCCAATAGCTTCCTGG
>NW_007763117.1:0-378 GCF_000696425.1 Galeopterus variegatus
TCACATCTAGCCTGTAGGAATTCGGGTTTGTAAGTTCTACGTGGAAGCCCATTGGAGCCTAGGGGGAAACGGCTGGTGAGACTTCTCTTTCAAAATCTCTATCACAAAGCGTAGGAGAAGCTTCCGAGCTTAGAATCCAGCATAACTCACAGAACCGAAGGTGTGCTAGTTAGAAGAGAGGTAGAGCTGAGAGGAGTATGTTTTCAGAAAGTAGACGCGAAATTACACGGCAGTCGGCATTCAAACAGACTTGAAAAGTGTGTTGAATATCTTTGCCAAAAACACTCACTGGAGGTTGAGATTTCACAAGCCAGTTTAACTATGATGCAGGAGGCAGCAGAATGTGGTTCTCACATCTAGCCTGTAGGAATTCAGGTT
>NW_007763117.1:6093-6313 GCF_000696425.1 Galeopterus variegatus
AGCATAACTCACAGAACCGAAGGTGTGCTAGTTAGAAGAGAGGTAGAGCTGAGAGGAGTTTTTTTCAGAAATTAGACACGAAATCTCACGGCAAACGGCATGCAAACAGGCTTGAAAAACTTGTTTAATATCTCTGCCAAAAACACTCACTGGAGGTTCAGATTTCAGAAGCCAGTTTAACCCTGATGCAGGAGGCAGCAGAATGTGGTTCTCACATCTA
>NW_007763118.1:0-515 GCF_000696425.1 Galeopterus variegatus
GAACCCTTGGCCTTGGTGTTATCAGCACCGCACTCTCCCAAGTGAGCCACGGGCCGGCCCTGTAATAGTATTGGTTTTTTGATTATCCAGCCAAAACAGACATTTAGAATGAGGAAAATAGAATATTGACTATAGCTGACAACCTGAAGGAAATTTTAAGACCCCTCCCCAAAAAGGTGCCAAGTAATTTAAAAATCAGTCATATGAAGGCTTTGTGTGTATGAGCAAACTTTCATTTTTAGTACAAAAGATATTGAGGTCATCAATATATCGCAGTATAAATAATAATAATTATGAGCTTTAATTTTTAAGGTGAAATTATGCTTATTGCACTCTGATTGGAAAGGCAGGGAAGTTGTTCGTAATTTTTATGAAGATTCCAATTTAAAATAGAAAATTTTAGCACTTAAGGGAATAAGCTTTAGTTGGTTGTGAAATATGTATGGAGAATGCCTCATTCCTCGTGAATGTTAGATATAAATGAAGCATTTTAAAGGAAAAACTAATAGTACCTT
>NW_007763118.1:6021-6313 GCF_000696425.1 Galeopterus variegatus
TGGGGGAGGAAGAGGGAGAAATTTTGTTATGTTTTAGCCATTTTTGCTTTATCCTAATTTCGGTTTGGCCAGAGACTTATCTCTCCTAAAGAGAAAGCTTTTCAGAAGAAGTAGGGTTACTTTGCAATAACATTAGGTATAAAATAATATTTGAACATTCAGAAAATCGATTCCACAAACGTGTGTGCATGCCCCATTTGTACATGCTCTGTAGACAGGAGTGCTGAGAAAAGTGGGAACAGAATGACGATCGCCCAGAAGCCACAGGACTGGAGGGAGGAATTTAGCAAGA
>NW_007763119.1:0-6313 GCF_000696425.1 Galeopterus variegatus
TACAACACTTTATATTTAGTCCTCATGTCTCCTGGTTTTCTCTAATCTGTAACGGTTTCTCAGTTTTTCCTTACTATCCTGACTTTTGAGGAGTGCAGGCCAGGTATTCTGTAGAGTGTCCCACAATTTGGGATTTGTATTTATTTTCTCATAATTAGACTGAGATCATGGGTTTGGGGACAAATACCATAGACATGCAGTGCCCCTCTCATGGTGTCCTCAACAGTGAGACATTACCAGAGACATCCACTTTGATCGCTTAGTGAATGTGGTGTCTGCATGGTTTATCCACTGTAAAGTCACTATTTTTCCCTTTCTACACTCTGTTTGCAGAAGGGAATCACTAAATCCAGCCACATTCAATGGAAGGGGCTCAAGCACCACCTCTTGGAGGGAGGAATATCAAATAACTATGGATGGATGTTAAAACCATCACAATAATTAATGAATCTGTTGGGGATGATGCTTTGAGGCTATACAAATAACCTGTTTCCCCAAATCGTGCCGTCTAATTTACCATTCATCAGTGGATCTTACTTGCAGCAATTATTACTGTGACATTCCAGTGATGATTTTCTATTTCCTTCCTTCCTTCTACATTTATCATTTGAAATTCTTATGTAAGGAAGATTTGTCTCTTCTCCCTCATTTATTTATATCAGTATGGACTTATGAATATTTTATTATTTGGGTTACAATCCAATACTATTGTTATTTATTTTATAACTCAAATTACTCCAGTTTTGCCACTGGGTGCTGAGAACTGGTTAATTTTTAATAAGCATATGTAGCCATTTTCAATTAAGATATAGAGTTAATCGAAATCCACAGCCTCTCTCCAAACAAGACAGCAACCTTAACGTGTCTCCCCCCACCCCATGCCCGTCCCTCCATGCACTTCTCATGGTATAAAATATTAGGAATTTTGTTCTAACCATTAAATTTTTACATTTTTTTCATTAACATTTATACTTAACGTTTTTTTGTTTCTCTGATTCCTAATGTTTCTTATATCTCATAGTTACTTCTTTCTTGGATTTATTAAACTACAGTACAGACTCAGGAAATTCTTCTAAAGACTATCTAATAGCAAGAAAGGGAGTCCTAGCATGTCTGAAAACATCTTCACTGTTCTCTCACAATTCTTTGCTAGTTTTACCTGGCAAATACTTCGAAGGTCAAAATCACTTTCTCTGAACTTTGAAGATACTGGTCCATTTTCTTCTAGCATCCAGAGTTGCTGATGAAAATAGTTAGTTGATTTTTCTCTGCGTGCTTTCCTCCTCTTTATCTTGTGGCTTCTGATAGTTCTCCAGAACGTGTGTGAGTAAAGATCTTATTCACCCTACTTGGCACTCAGTAGATCTTTGGCTCTGGAGATTTCCTTCCATTATTATTTCCTCATCTCTGTTATCTTTCTCTCTCCTTGTAAATCTTCTATAAGATTTTGGACATCCTAAATTGATCCTTCATGTCTCAAATTCTGAGAGACTTCCTTAACTTTATTTTCAAGATCAGTAGCTCAGTCTTCAGTCCCTCTACAGATTTTTACAATTTCAGTTAATTTAATGTGAATTGCTAATTTCAAAATTTTTCCTTTTTTTTTTGTAATTTTTTATAACCTGCTATTTCTAGGACTTTAAAAAGTTTTCTTCGATTCCCTTACTTCCTAGTCTATTCGGGCTGCTATAACAAAATGCTATAAACTAGATAGCTTATAAACAACAGAAATTTATTTCCCACAGTTCTGGAGGCTAGAAAGTCCCAGATCAAGGTCCTGGCAGATTCAGTGTCTGGTAAGGGCACAATTTCTGGTTCATAGATGGCAATTTCTCTCTGTGTCCTCAGATGGTAGAAGGGGAAGGCATCTCTCTCTGGTCCCTTTCATAGTGGCATTAATCCCATTCATGATAGCAGAGCCCTCATGACGTAATCAGCTCCCAAAGGCCCTACCTCCTAATACCATCACCCTGGTGGTTAGGATTTCAACATATGCATTTTGGAGGGACACAAACATTGAGACTATAGTACCTTAATAATCTGTCCCTGGAATAATCGTTCCATGCATTTGTGTCTAGTTGTGTTAATGTCTGGCAATCCTTGGTTATCCAAACATAAATATGAATCAAGGACTAAATGGATGTGAACACCAACTACCGCTTCCTTTAATGGGACAACTGCCTATGGGTTTGGTGTGAGTCAGCAGGATTACTGGAAGCAAAGGCTGGGGGGCCGACGGGCTGGGGCCAGCTAATTGGCAAAATAAAGGCAAGTCTTCACTCTGGAAACCAAGCACTTTAGCTTATTTCCCTCCTGGGAAAGCAGACTGGCTTTCCTTCCCTCGTCCACATCGGTGATGGAGGTCTGGAAATTACTCACACCAGTAGCCCTCATCCCACATATAGTTCATTTTCTTTAGGGAGCAGTTCCTGGGGTTAAATCTGCCATTGCCCCTGCTGTAACAGAAGTGAGCTGGGAGAATCCAAGGGTAAATCCAGGGGCCCACCTGGCCCAGGTGTTCTGCATCTAGCTGACTTAAACCAGGTGAGCACCCTTTGAGCCACTTTCATCTTTGTTTCTGTTAACCTTGAGCCTGGACTATTACTAAAACTGTTTTTCCTCTGCACTTCTCTTTGTGTCTGACAGGCTGTAGTTTTTTCTACTTTTGTTTTAGTGGCAAATTGTTCCCATCTGCATTCTAAATTTCAAGTTTTCCTGTGGATTTTTTTTTAAATGTTCAGAGAGAAGTTGCTTTGTTCAAACCAAGATCCCATTAAGAACTATGCATTGTATTTGGTTATCATGTCTCCTTGAACTTTTAATTTGGAATACCCGCCCCTATTTTTCCATGATATTTACTTGCTGAGGGTATCATCGCATTTTGAAAGTATCTCCTGCCATGGAGTTTGGGGTGGGCAGGAAGGTTGATGTGTGTGCTCAGTTCACCATCATGGGCCAATCTCACCTTTCCCACCCTACTTCAAAGAGGATAAAATGTAAACTCCTTAGCATGGCCTTGGTAACCTGATTTCAGCCTACTTCACCAACCTTCTTTCCTTCTACTTCCCTCAAATCCCCTACATTCAAATGAGATTTGAAAGTTGGAATTTCTATAAAGTGTCGGGGTACTTCTAGTGTTTCCTTTTCATTTTATAAACACTCCTCATTTCCAGTAGCACTTTAGGAACAAAGTGGGACTCTAAGCTATTGTGACACTTCTGAGTGCAGATTGCTTGCACATCTCTGCTGCAGCACATAATTTCTTCTATACCAATATATTTCCTTGTGGACCCAAACTCAAGCAATGAAACAGTCATTTACAAGTGGTCATGACAGGGGTGATTATAGCTCTGCTTTTGAATTAACCTCGATAATTGAAACAACCTATGAATGTCCCCAAATAACCTATCTGGTACAGACAGGGTGACCATATAATTTATCTTCCAAACTGAGACACTTTTGAGAATGAAAGGGGGTGTGATTAATAATTACACTAAAATGTACGTATAAACCAGGGTGTCTTGGGCTATGAATAATTTGTAAAACTTTCTATTAGAAAGATTTACTTTCTTTTTCCTTTAAAACATCCTGCCACTTTATGTGTCTGCTTAAATATGCCTGATATTTACTCTCCACAGATATTAAGCCCCTACGACAGAGGAGACACAGTGCTGGGTGCTGGTAATGCAAGGTGAACACACTGACAAGATCCCTGCCCTCAGGCAGCTTACGTTCTAGTAGCTGTTTTCTCTACTGAGAAAGCATGGCTTTTAGTCCTCAGTTCTCCCAGCGCTGCTCTGATCCTTTTTCTACAGCGTGATGCAGTGGGAAGGGAGAAAAGCCCTTCGAGGCAGACAGACCAGGGTCTGTCACTTACTTCAGCCACTTACTAGTGGCTTTGAACAAGATATTTACGTGATCTTCACCTGGAAGGAAGGTAAGAATACTTATGTTGCAAGACTATTGAGGAGAAATGTGTGTACAATGCCCTGTAGGTGGCAGTTAGGGCCATGTTTTCTCAAGTCATAACTGAGACTGGACAGGGGAGAGGTGGGATTAGAGGGGGAGATGTGTCCACGCCAGGAAGTGAAAACAGCTCTGAACAGGCCTGCTCTCTGCATCTCTCGAGTCACGGAGCTTGGGAAACAGGGCTACTGAGGAGCAAAAGGCCAGTTTCAGACTAACTGAAACCAGCTGCCTAACTGGAACCCTGTCCTAGCTAACAACTGGTATTCTGGCTGCAGTATTCCCCTCAGAGGCTCAGTTCCCACCGTCCCCAGAATCTCTCAGTCTTACAGAGAAAAGCCAAGAAAGAGCTGTGAAGGGCAGAACATGCGTGCTGGGGAGAAATCTGAGGAGGAGGGAAGGAGATCCGGAAAGAAGTGAGAAACACCGGCGCCATTAAGCCGCCTTTCTGTGCAGGAGCCTGACGTTTTTACACAGTGCCTCGTGCCAAGGGACAGAGGGCCACAAATAAAGCAGCTCTAGAAAGAACTGATTTGTTCTTTTGCCAGAGGCTTCTTTCCTGCCTTGCAAAATCAGTGCCATGGCACACGTGGAATGTTAATAATTAGACATCAGAACACTGTGTAAGTTCAGTATCCCAAGGTAACTAAAATGAACTGAATAGCTTATAGTCAATATAAACCTGAATATTTATTCAGTTAAAAATATCTTCTTGATGGTGTCATATGAACACAGGCAATGAGAAGGATCTACTGATAAGAATTTTTTAAAAAGGGAATAAAAGTTTCTAGTATGTCCTGCTTGGGAAACTGCCTTTTAGTACATCCAAGAGTCTCACGTGCGAGCACCACAATTTGGAGAAATACTAGACTTTATTTGATGGAAAATTTTTCTATTTGAATTGCTTACTGCACCTTTTCTAACAAAAGCAATACATATTCCTTGGGAAATACTGGAAAATGCACAAAAGCATAGAAAGAAAATAAAAGCATCTGTAATTCCACCATAAAGTAAGTCCTACTAACATCTTGCTATATATCCTTAAGTGTAGGTAATTTTTATAATGCAGCATCTTCATCAGCAAGGCTCTATCCCCTCCGTTTGATTTCTGTGATCAGAATAACACGCAGAGCACTCCAGTCTCTACAATTTTTAAAACACTGGATTTCCATTTGCAATCTGCGGCAGGCTAAACCCTTAATTAGTAACAGCAGGTGCTGAGGTGCTTAAAACAAATCACTGGTACACTTTAGTGAGCTGTTATTTATGTCACTCTTATCAGCGGGAGCAGCGCTGACAATCAGCAGCAGCTGCACAGGCCGTTCTCGCAGGGCCACCGTGGGCCTCCGCTTTCCCCAGGAGTCGGGGGATTTGCACGGCCCTATCTGCAAAAACGGGGCAACCTTTCTTCCCACAAAGGCACACCAAAGGGTCAGTTGGGGCTTCAGATTGTCTCAAGGGTAGGAAACCACCATCATTTACGTACTAGTAGATGATCAGGTATTTTATTCAGGGTTCCATTTTGTGCAGCTTTGCCTAATCCTCCACCATAAAATACTGTTTTCTCCTTGCGGTTTAAATAGGTTCCTCCATCTTGAAAAAATTGAGGAAACCTATTAAATGGTGCACTTGAAAAAGGTCACGATTGTGTTTCAGAAAGCTTATTCTCAAGTGAGATTACGTATGCAGAGCTTATGTAGGGGGAAAAAACTTCACCCAACACAAAAGCTTTCCGTCTAACATTTATCAAGTCATGTGAAGACTCAGTAAGACGAAAGCCATCACCGGCGGGCCTTGCTTTCGACGGCGGGCGAGACTTCTTCCTAGCGGGGCGACAGTCACCTTTCATCCTCGTCTACAAGTCACAGAAACGACTATGGGCTTCGCTAAGGGGATAAAAAATAAGGTGCTTTCCAAAGAGGCCAGTGGGCTTCTGCCTTCCACGGAGGGGGTGGTGGGCTGCCCGTCCGGGCGAGGCTTGATGCAGGACACTTGGGGACGCCCCCGTGCCCGTGGAAAGCGGAAAAGCACGGCGAGCTGTGCAGCGGCGGGAGCGCACAACCCAGCGGCCCTGCAGGACTCACCTCCCGGCGGTAAAACTACAAACGAAGCGGTCACCCGCGGTCTGTCCGGCCGCCAGTCCCAAGTGCTACCACATTGTGCTGCTAGGTCACTCGGCAAGTGGCCTCCTGCTTGAAAAGCGGTTTTAAGCTCGGCGAGCGACAAGAGCTAGGTAGGGCAGGGGTGTTCTTTCTAAGGCGGTGTCGCCCCCCTTTCCTGAGATATCCCGTCCCCGTCCCCGGGGCAGAGGCAGCCTCGGAAGCGGGGCCCGCGCTTCCCCGGCTCG
>NW_007763120.1:0-255 GCF_000696425.1 Galeopterus variegatus
TGTGAGGTAATGTATATGTTAATTAGCTTAATTTAATCATTCCACAATGTATATATACTTCAAAACAATATATAGCATGTGATAAAAATATATCACTTTTGTCAATTAAAAAATAAATTAATAAGAAGGATTTAAAATTTAAAAATAAAATTTAAAAAATGAAGTTGATATTTATCAAATGAAATAATAGCAGCGTAAGAAAGAAAAACTACAAACTGAAAAAAGACTTTGCAATACATATAAACAGTAAAGAAT
>NW_007763120.1:3690-4019 GCF_000696425.1 Galeopterus variegatus
CATTCCACTATTAGACATTCAGTTATTCATGTCTCAAAGGGTGTTCAGTCTTCATGAATCCCTCATTAAATTTCAACAGACTGGACATTGAACTGTATCAAATAACTACAAAATTATTTAGCACATTTTCACCTGTAATAATTTCTTGATCTGATTCTCAGACGGTTGGCTTTCTAATGACAATCAATTCTCTCTATTCTATCTTTGCCTATATCACAATTCTTAAACACTTACATACACGGTCCTGATTTTCAACCAAAACTTTTAAACTGAACTGAACTAACTCATCACTATCACCTACTATGGCCTTATTTTCTAGTTTTTTTTTT
>NW_007763120.1:5913-6313 GCF_000696425.1 Galeopterus variegatus
GTATTACTAGGTATTCAACTTAAATCACTAAGTTAACACTTCTCTATGGAAAAAAATATATTATATTAAGAATGTATCTGTTATAAAAGGTAAAATCTCCTTGTAACAAAAATAACCTCTAGAGTATTTTTACAATTACAGTTTTAAAAATCTCTCTAAATGACAGTAGACAGAGTACTTCCCCGCACATGGATTTCTTTATGCATACATACTAGCAGTTTTAGAATATACCAGGCATTTGTTCCTTTACACTATAACATGCTTGGTATGATTTGCAATTTTAAACTTTCTAATCCAAATATATCTAAAAGTAGTTGCACATCTTTATTAACATATCATGTAAAACAAAATATCCCATAAACTGTGATTATAAATCCATTGGTTTATTTGTTATAGATGA
>NW_007763121.1:0-759 GCF_000696425.1 Galeopterus variegatus
CTCTAATGCAAAAAAGTCCAAAGCAACAAATAGGTAGTCACTTGAGGAGTAGATTATCTAGATGAAAACAATGGAATCTAGTTAAGCAGTGAGAAAAATTCCTCAAGACTTGGAAAACTTGAGACAGCAACATAGAAAGACAAGAAAAATTCCTGACCAGGACTGGTGTGGAGAGTCGAGAAACCCAGCACTGCTGGGGCAAGGTGGAGGGGAAAGGTGGCAACTGGTGCCCCGACATAGATGCCTGCAAGCCAGGCTGAGGGTAGCTGTGTGGCCCTCATGGATAGTGAGCACAGCATGTGTAGTGCTAAGAGCCTACACAACTGTATTTTACCAAGATAACTACATGTAGAGTCACCTCCTTCCCCCTTGGTCTCTGGCTGATGCTGGAAGTTGCCATTTTGGAATAAGTGTCAGGGGAGCTCAGAGTCCCACCAACCTAGCAACCCCACACACCCCAGTGGAAAGTGTGGGGAGGAGTGCACAGGCTCCCTGGATCCACACCCTCCTTCCGCTAGGAGCTCAGAGCCCCACCTGACTCAATGCTCCATACCCTTTCCAGCAGACAGTGAGCAGGGACTCTGCCACTTCCCTCTGCCACTTCCCTCTGCCACTCGCCCTCAAACTCTGGGAGCTCAGAGGTCTGCCTGATGCAGTGAGCCTGCCAGTACCAGCAAGGAGCAAGGAGGTGTGCAAATTGCCTAAATCCATGCCGCCTTCCCTAGGAGCCCAGTGTCCTATCTGACACAATGGCTCACT
>NW_007763121.1:5935-6313 GCF_000696425.1 Galeopterus variegatus
CTTCTCAGGATCGCGCTGTTTCCTGGCACGGCCGCTCCAGACCCGTCGCCATCTTAGAATCCAGAAGAAAGAATTTCTGAGCTAGAAGACAGGCTTTTTGAATTAGCACAATTGGACCCCACTGCCAAAAGAAAAGAAAAAAGAATTAAATAATGAAGAAAACCTAGGAGATCTTTCTGATAAATTTAAGCATACAAACATCCATATTATGGGTGTCCCAGAAGGAGAAGAGAGTGGAAAAGGCATTGAAAGCCTACTTAAGAAAATAATAGCATAAAACTTCCCAGATATTGGGAGAGATATGGTCTCACAGGTCTAAGAAGCTCGAAGATCCTCAAATAGATTCAACCCAAAAAGAGCCTCCCCAAGAAACATTAT
>NW_007763122.1:0-416 GCF_000696425.1 Galeopterus variegatus
AACATACAAATTCAAGAAGCTCAAAGAACCACAAATGGATTAGGCATAAAGAGATCTTCACCAAGACACATTCTAACCAAATTCTCAGAAGTCAAAGACAAAGACAGAATTTTGAAAACAGAAGAGAGAAGCAACTTATCATATACAAGGGAATGTCCACAAGACTATTAGGAAATTTCTCAGCAGAAACTTTGCAGGCCAGGAGAGAATGGGATGATACATTCAAGGTGCTGAGAGAAAAAAAAGCTTCAAATCTAGAATATCATACCCAGAAAAGCTGTCCTTCAGAAATAAAAAAGAGATAAAGACTTTTTTAGACAAACAAAATCTGAGGGCATTCATCGTCTGTAGGCCTGCCTTACAAGAAATGCTAAAGAGAGTTCTTCAAGTTGATATAAAAAGATGCTAACTAACAA
>NW_007763122.1:5723-6312 GCF_000696425.1 Galeopterus variegatus
AAACAATCTGATTTTAAAATGGGCAAAGGATCCAAATAGACATTTCTCAAAAGAAGATGTATAAGTGGCCAACAGGTACATTAAAAAAAAAAAAAGCTCAATATCACTAACCGTCAGAGAAATGCAAACCAAAACCACAATGCTGTATCTCCTCACACCTGTTAAAATGGCTCTTATCAAAAAGACAAAAGATAACAAATGTTGGCAAAGATATGGAGAAAAGGAAACCCTTGTATACCTTGGGTGCAAATGTAAATTGCTACAGCCATTATGGGAAACAGGATGGAAGTTCCTCAAAAAATTAAAAAGGTAACTACTGTATGATCCAGCAAACCCACTTCTATGTATATACTCAAAAGAAATGAACTCAGTATCTTGAAGAGATATCCACACTCCCATGTTTATTGCATCGTTAATCACAATAGCCAAAATATATCAGCGTAAGTGTCTATCAGTGGATGAATGGATAGAGAAAATGTATTATATTTATACAATGTGGTATTCAGCCTTGGAAAAGAAGGACCTCCCGTGATTTGCAATAACATGGATGAACCTGAAGGACATCATGCTAAGGGAAATGAGCCAGACA
>NW_007763123.1:0-405 GCF_000696425.1 Galeopterus variegatus
CCACACTTTAGTAGATGCTATATCTGATGAAATTATTGCTTGTTGATCTTAGAAATATAGTGTCTTTGTAGCTTCTCCACTAGTTTGCATAAGCTCTGTCTCCTGTTGGCACAATAGTAATTTTTTTTTTTCCTTTTTGTCTTTTTTCGTGACCGGCAACGGATCGCAACCCTCAGTGTCGCGCCCGTACTGGACCGGGACCGGCAACAGGATCGCAACCCTGGGTGTCGCGCCCGCACCTCGCTCAGCCAGTGAGCCGCTGGTCTGTATGTGGGATCCAAACCCTCAGCGGGACTGCCGCTGCGCTCCCAAGCGGCGCACTGTAGCAGTGTGCCACCGGGCCAGCCCACAATAGTAAATTTAATATGGTCTCTTTTATTTTTGGAATTAGAGGTTACATTTTTT
>NW_007763123.1:6017-6312 GCF_000696425.1 Galeopterus variegatus
CTTACCTACGATCTCCTAAAAAGGGAGTCTCTGGGCCTGCTCTAGGCTGCCTGAAATAGCCCCGATCCCGAAGGAATCTTGTGACCCCCACAGGATTCTACCCCAAGAATGTGATTATGTCACAGTAACTATACTTGTTACAGGGAGCTGCTCCTTAATGTACATACGGAAGCTTAGAAGTTAGAGGATGTGCTTGCATAAAGGATTTTTGTCCCTCGGAAACATTTTACTCACCTGGTGTGTAGGGATGGAGACTTAGGACCTTTGAGAAAAGGAAAGCTTAATCACCTATGTC
>NW_007763124.1:0-307 GCF_000696425.1 Galeopterus variegatus
CTTATCCAAGGGACCAGGAAAGGGGCAGCCTAGTAAGACAGAGAATTTTGGACAATAATTGTTCTACTCCAACCAAGCATCATAGAAAAAACTGGCCCTAACCCCACCCAGGCCAGCAAAGACTTAGACTTCTACCTTCATGAGGCCATAATGAGGTTCCACAACACCCCTGCCAGGGTGGTGTCGGAGAAGGCCAAATAGGGAGCTGGGACTTTCATCCCCACCAGCCTGTGCCGAACCCCCACACCCCACCCCCTGTTCCACATAGGATCAGTGCATACCATGTGGGGAGCCAAATCTCCCAGCC
>NW_007763124.1:832-1173 GCF_000696425.1 Galeopterus variegatus
GAAGCAAGCCATGTGGATCAGAGGGAAGAGAACCCCAGGCAGAGGAACTATAAGTGCAAACGCTCCGAGGCAGGGCTTGACTGCTTAGAATGCGGCTGGCGCAGCTGAGATGGACGAGGCAGGGAAAGCCCTAGGACGTGAGGTCAGAGAGGACGCAGGGTTTGCTGACAGATGAGGTGAGGGCCATGTGGTAGAAGGCTCTAGACAGCCCCAGTGATTTTGTGTGCTGCAGCACATGCCTGTGTGATCCCTCACCTTGAGCACAGGCCGGACCTGGTGACTCACTTCTAGAGAATAGAATGTGGCAGAAGTGATGAGACGTCACTTCAAGATGCAGTTAT
>NW_007763124.1:3233-3636 GCF_000696425.1 Galeopterus variegatus
TGGTTCTGTCTCTCTGGAGAACCCTAATACAGAGGTCAAGAATGGGTTTTGTTTTTAAGATGAGAGAAATAACTGTTTGCATGTTTGGGGGAAAACTATCCAGTAGAAAGTGAGAAATGGATGATGCAGGAAGGATTAACCAGAGCAATGTCCCTGAATAGGCATGAGATGCTGGGATCAAGCACACAAGGGTCTCACTGGGAGCAAAGACAATTTATCCAAACAAACGTGGAGGGTATTGGGAACAGGCACTTGTAGGTGGGTAGATGCAACTGGAGCTTGTGGACATGACTCTCCCAACTGCTTGTTTTCTGTGTGAAATACAAATATGTAAAAAGCAAGGTGTGCAGCATCTGCTGAGACTGTGGTGTTTCAAATGGAGAAAAGAAGGCACGTGAGGGCT
>NW_007763124.1:5473-6312 GCF_000696425.1 Galeopterus variegatus
CTCACTGGCTGAGCGAGGCGCGGGAGCAACGCCGAGGGTTGAGGTCCCGTTGCCGGTCCCCGGTCCGGTGCGGGGGCAACACTGAGGGTTGCGATCCGTTGCCGGACACGGAAAAAGACAAAAGACAAAAAAAAAAAAAAAAGAATTTCTACAATTGCTATTTATAGCAATGAAATAAAATTTTAAATTTAATAATGAAGGAATATTTATATTTAAATTACCTCAAAATGATGCCACATGTGCTCTATGAGTATATATGCATGTACTAAATGAGCAGACAAAACTCTGACAGTATGCCCTTCAAGTTGGAATTGGAGAGAGTTCTCTTCCAAGAAGATGGGATAGATGTACTTTTCCAAATTTCTCATGCTATGTAGAATAAAAACCCCCAGACATTATATACAAAACAAACATAAGCGACTCGTAAAGGTGGAGGAAGGAAGGCAAAACAGCTAGGGACCTAAGGACCTGAGGAACAACCCTAACCCAAGGTTTTCTTTTTGCTTCAAATATCCCAGACTTGCAGCTGAACAGTCAGCAACCCAGAAAGGTCAATGAGCACACACTAAAAGAAGCCCCCACAAAAGCTTGCTCTGCTTATCCAAGGGACCAGGAAAGGGGCAGCCTAGTAAGACAGAGAATTTTGGACAATAGTTGCTCTACTCCAACCAAGCATCATAGAAAAAACTGGCCCTAACCCCACCCAGGCCAGCAAAGACTTAGACTTCTACCTTCGTGAGGCTGTAATGAGGTTCCACAACATCCCTGCCAGGGTGGTGTCAGAGAAGGCCAAATAGGGAGCTGGGACTTTCATCCCCACCAGCCTGTGCTGAACCCCC
>NW_007763125.1:0-376 GCF_000696425.1 Galeopterus variegatus
TTGTCAAATGTGGAAACCAATACTCTTTTATTATGATAGCAACCTTTACCATCTCTATTTACACTAAAAATATTTTGGGAAACGGATGTGGCTCTTTCTTCTGGTGGACTGGGGACCTGGTGCCACGGTGGGGTTGCAGCCAAGCTGGACCTCGGTTAGGGTGAACTCAAGGGCCAGCATGGAGGAGGGACAGGAACCAAAGGCAGCTCCCTTCCTTCTACGTGATGTTTGGCTGCCCTGGATTCTGATCTAATGGAGAGACACTCAGCCCGTTTGGACAGAACATCACAACTGGAGGGACACTCTTTTTAAAGTCAGACAAACTGAGCTGGACTGGCCGGCTCTGCCTCTTGCTGCGTGACCTTAGCCCTGTAGC
>NW_007763125.1:6006-6312 GCF_000696425.1 Galeopterus variegatus
CTCACTTACCAGACCACTCATTGTACCAGGAGGGAAGCCATTCAGGGAGAAGTTAGAATTATCAGACACATTTAGTACCAGGGTTATTGCCTAAAGGCCACTGAAGCACCAACAAGGTTGATTGAAATTGTGCTGTCCCAGGTAAACACTATTCACCTACAAAATGACCCCCTTAAGTGGGATTTCATTATCCAAAACATTCTCAGCATGTATTACTAAAACAAGTATTCAAGCCCTAAAATGACCTTTAACATAGCTTTGTATGGGAATACTCAAAGATTGTCAACATTTTTTTCCAGTTTTCTA
>NW_007763126.1:0-343 GCF_000696425.1 Galeopterus variegatus
AAAATCCATAGAAGAAGAGAAATAACAAAGATCAGAGCAGAAATAAATGAATTTGAGATTAAAAAACAATACAAAAGATTGATGAAACAAGAGTTGGTTTTTTGAAAAGATGAACAAAATTGACAAACTTTTACCTAGATTAATGAAGAAAAAAAAAGAGGACTCAAATAAATCAAAAATGAAAACGGAGACATTATAACCGATACCACAGAGTACAAAGGATTGTAAGAGACTATTATGAACAGCTCTAGGCTAAAAAACAAGAAAAACTGGAACAATAGTTAAATTCCTAGACACATAACAACTTACCAAGTTTGAATCATGAAAAATCAGAAAATCTAAA
>NW_007763126.1:5887-6312 GCF_000696425.1 Galeopterus variegatus
TTCTCCAGAATAAACCATATGTTAGGTCACAAAACAAGTCTCAACAAGTTAGAAAAAAAAAAGAAATTGTATCAACTATCTAATCCAATTGAATAAAACTAGAAATCAATAATAGAAGGAACACTGGAAACTACAATTCTAAGAGAGAAGTTTATAACAATAAATGCCTACATCAAATAAGTAGAAAGGCTTCAAATAAACAATCTAATGCTGCACCTGAAGGAATTGGAATAATGAGAGCAAACTAAATCCAAAATCCATAGAAGAAGAGAAATAACAAAGATCAGAGCAGAAATAAATGAATTTGAGATTAAAAAACAATACAAAAGATTGATGAAACAAGAGTTGGTTTTTTGAAAAGATGAACAAAATTGACAAACTTTTACCTAGATTAATGAAGAAAAAAAAAGAGGACTCAAATAAAT
>NW_007763127.1:0-715 GCF_000696425.1 Galeopterus variegatus
GAAATAGAAGGATGTGAGATTTAAGAAATAATGGTTAAAAAATAAATAAATAAAACTTATAGTCTAAAGTATAGTATATACTTAGACTACAGTATAAAGTATAGTATAAAGTATACAATACACTTTAGTCTATAGTATGTGTTTTGTCTAAATAAATACTGAAGTGTAATGCAAAGGAGGAGGAGAAATAAACCCTTGATAATAATAGCATGGGAGGGGATTAAGGCAAAAGAGGAAAGTAATAGTACACTAAAGCCAAAGAAGAAAAGATTAAGAAAATTATATTTATAAATAAATGATAATGAAGACACAACATATCAAAACTTGTGGGAGTATAGCTAAGACAGTCCTTAGAGAAAAACTTATAACTGTGTGTGAATGAGTGTGTGTTACTCATTCACATTACATACACAATTAACAATAATTAATAAGGACCGATATCACTGTGAATAATGAAGGACCTCTGAAAATCCTCTCTTCCGCTAAAGAAATGAAAATGCTAGCAGAAATTGCCAAAATCAACTTTTTCAGAACCGTGGAAGTCAACCAAATACCTGCAGCAATCCACAGAGCATCTATGAAAGAAAAACGGCTGAATCGCAGTAAGAACAGCCAGTTGCACAGCATTTTAACTTGTCCTATTCCCAAACCCTTCTCTCTAGCCCTGCAGTAGTCTTGAAAATCAACAGCCCTACTATGATGGTGAAAACCAGCA
>NW_007763127.1:5792-6312 GCF_000696425.1 Galeopterus variegatus
AAAAAGCAACCTGTTCTTCTCAACACCAGCATCAAAAGGAAAGATCTTATCCTAGAAGAAAAAAATCTCAGAAGACAATTCCATTTTCCTTCAGAATGTGAAAATTACTCCATTGATTATAGAATCTGGTGTGGGGAGGATGAAAGAGGCAGAAAGGAGCAGAAAAGGGGGAGGGAAAAGAGGAGAGAAAAGTAGGGGAAGGAGAAGGCAGGAGGAGGAAGGGAACAAGCCCAAGGAATAACAGTCCACCTGCAGCTCCACAGCACCTCCTGAGCGCCAGGAGCTGCTGTAGATGCCCCACATGCATTACCTCAGTTTACCCTCACATGACTATGAGTCAGGGACTCTTACCGTATGCATCTCACACACTGGTGAATGGAGGTACAGAGCAGTTGTGACCTACCCAAGATTTCAACCCCTTCCCTCCAGCTCCAGAGTTCAGGCTCTTTGCCACTCCAGCATCCTGCCTCTCAGGAAAATGACATGTGGAAAATTCTCAATTCTTCCATCTTTTTGTAGA
>NW_007763128.1:0-464 GCF_000696425.1 Galeopterus variegatus
AGGCAGAAGTGAAACTGAGTGTTCTAAAACAGATTTTTCCTGTATGTGAAAACCACGTATACAGAAGGCATTACCCAAACTCCCCAAACAACACTCAGTTTGCAAAATAAGTAGAATAAAATGAGAAAATGAAGATCAGTACTCCCTCTACAATTGAGGAGGTCATTCTGTATGTAGTTAGGCTTATGAAATGATGCAGATACACTACGTGTGAAGGAACCTCTATCATCATCAAAGAAAATTAGCAGGAACTCTCATGCATGTGTCCTTGTGTCAAACATTGGCTTCATATTGATTAGTACACTCAAAGGAAAACTTCAAATACAGAAGTTATTTGTGTTCAGAGGTTGTAAGTCAAGCTATCTAAATCAAAAGTCCACTGTAGAATTAAAATAGAGTAATGAAGTTTTGTTTCTCACTACAGGAAGAGAATGCTTTTCTTGAACATGCTGAAAAAAGCTTGT
>NW_007763128.1:5736-6312 GCF_000696425.1 Galeopterus variegatus
TTCTTAATTTTCATTTTCCAAATCACTGATGGTGGTGATGGGAACATTTTCATGCATTTTTTTCCATCCTCATGTCTTCTTTTGTGCAATATCTATTCAAATCTTTTCCCATGTTAATTAGGTCATTTGTCTTTTATTATTGAGTTGCAGAAGGTTTTACCTATTGTGGATACAGGCCCTTAATGAAATATGTGTTGTGAGTATGTTCTTCCAGTCCGTGGCTTGCCCATTAATTTTCCTAATGGTCTCTGTGATGAGTAAAAGTTTTAAATTTTGATGAAATCCAATTTATTGTTTTTTTAATGGTTAGTGTTTTTTGTCTTATTTCTAAGAAATCTCTATATCCCTAAGTTCAGCAGATTATTTTCCTTATATTTTGTTCTAGAAGCTTTATAGTTCCAGTTTTTACATTTAGATCTGTGATACATCTCAAAGTAACTTGTGATACATTGTGAGAGGGAGATTGAGCTGCTTTTTTGCCACATGAATTTTCAATTGTTCCAACATCGTTTGTTAAAGAAACTTACCTTTCCCCCATTGAATTGTTTTGGCAATTCAATTTTTTTAGATTTTTTT
>NW_007763129.1:0-524 GCF_000696425.1 Galeopterus variegatus
CTATTCTAGATTCTTTACATTTACATTTAAATTTTAAAATCAGCTTATTAACTTCTTTTTTTATATTTAGCATTTTTATTTTTATTTATTTATTTTTTTAATTTTCCAAATTCCTTATTAGCATATTCATTATTACAAATCATAATTATTTTGTATGTCCCTAACCCAACCAATCACTTGTCAACTTCTATAAAAACAATTGATCAACTTTCGATTGAGATTGTATTGAATCAATAGATTAATTTGAGGCAAATTGAAATGTTAACTATATTATGTCTCCTAACCCATAAATATGGTATATATTGGCGATTATTTAGGTCTTTAATTTCTTTCAGCAGTGTTTTATACTTTTCAGGTCTTGCACATATGTTGTTAGGTTTACTCCTAAATATTTCATTTTTTATGCCATTATAAACAGTAATCTTAAAATTTCATTTTCTGATTTCTTATTGCTAGTATATAGAAACACTGTTGATTTCTGTATGTCAGTCTTGTGTCCTAAAACCTTGCTAAACTATCTTAAT
>NW_007763129.1:5866-6312 GCF_000696425.1 Galeopterus variegatus
TTCTCAGGGTCACGCTGTCTCCTGGCACGGCCGCTCCAGACCCGTCGCCATCTTCCCAACCCCCTTCAAAACCTTGAATTACTTTTTATATATGCCACTAAGTATGGACTAAAGTTCATCTTTGTACATAGGGATTTCCAATTGTTTTAGCACCATTTATTGAGAAGACTATACTTCCCTGTGAATTGACTTTGTACCCTTGTCAAAAATGAGCTCTTCTTATATGTGTGGTCTATTAATGAATTCCCTGTTCTGTTTCATTGATTTATTTGTGTATTGCTCCATTGCTGTAACATTGTCTTGATTATGGTAGCCTTATAATAAACTTTTAAATCACATAGTTTTAGTCTTCCACCTTTAAATTTCTTTGTCAAAGTCGTTTTGACTATTCTAGATTCTTTACATTTACATTTAAATTTTAAAATCAGCTTATTAACTTCTTTTTT
>NW_007763130.1:0-232 GCF_000696425.1 Galeopterus variegatus
TTTGGTGCGGGCCCTTGTGGAATATTGAACAGCAAGCTGACAGGGTCCTTGCCTGCTTCCCTCTTCTCCCTCCCTTTGAGGTCTGACCTTCGATTGAACCCGGGACCCTGAGAGCTTTTAAGTGAGGAACTTATGCTCTTATTTTGCTGATAAAGTTAGCCATGAACCTTTGAGTGCCGTGGCAGTGGTGAACGTTCTATAAATAGCTTTGTGCCAGACATAACTGACTTAA
>NW_007763130.1:5614-6312 GCF_000696425.1 Galeopterus variegatus
AGCTGAGTATGCTCAGTAAGAGAAATTTATATAGGCTTATATTACCCCAGTGACTGGGCATGCTCAGTGGAAGGGAGTTTATCCTTTGAATGACCTTCCACTGGAGGTGTTAAAGAGCACAGAATATTCCTGAATATGTCTGATGCACGTGATAGGATTTGACCAATGAACATGCCCTGAAAGGAGACCAACTGAACATGTGTAAGATTAGGTTACATAACTGGGAACCACCACCCCCTTAGTTGAATATTCATTAGCATGAATATGTATTAGATCGTGAAACTATAAAAGTAGAATCCCAGTAGGAAGTGGTATTTCCTGGGACCAACCTGCACTTTGCCAGCTGAGATGTGTATGCTTTACTTTTGTGTTAAGCTTACTTTTAGCAGGTGGCTGCTCACACTCTTGAGCCAGCCTGCACTGCCTACTAAACTTTAACTTTGTATTTCTTACTTTTGTGTTAAATTTGGTGCGGGCCCTTGTGGAATATTGAACAGCAAGCTGACAGGGTCCTTGCCTGCTTCCCCCTTCTCCCTCCCTTTGAGGTCTGACCTTTGATTGAACCCGGGACCCTGAGAGCTTTGTAAGTGAGGAACTTATGCTCTTATTTTGCTGATAAAGTTAGCCATGAACCTTCGAGTGCCGTGGCAGTGGTGAACGTTCTATAAATAGCTTTGTGCCAGACATAACTGACTTAA
>NW_007763131.1:0-756 GCF_000696425.1 Galeopterus variegatus
TATTAACTGTGCCGGATGGGAAATGTAGATTTGGCTTTGTAGGAAAATGCTCTTCATTTTTTAGAAATTTACTCTGAAGTCTTCAGGGATGGAATATCCAGTCTCCTGTAATTTATGCTAAAAGGAGCTAATTTGGAAAAATAAATTGTTCTAATCATGTTCAAAGAATCCATATGGGGGTGAACAGGCCTGGACTGCTGTTTTCCAGAGAGGAATAAATGCTGCAATCGGGCAGGTGTTTGCCTGGATCTCATGGAAGTAACAAAATTTCCCCGCATTCTCCACATCTAGGGAGACACATGAGTGCCTGGGGAAAGAAGACTGTCCTAAGACAGCCTGGCTGAACAACTGGGAATGTTACAGCCAAGAGCCCGGCGCAGGCTGGGAGAGAGCAACGCTGGAGGCAGAGTCTCCTCCCTGGGGACGGTCCCGCCGTCCTCTCTGCTCCACCGCTGGAAGTGCCTGTGACCACCCCGCTACTGCAGAAAGCCCTGCAGCCGCTCCCTGTTCCTGTCCTGGTCTCAGCAGCTCCTTCTTGCTGCTGGTTTTCCTTTGTGCACTTTCTGCCAAGAGCAGCCCATTTGCAGGGGCAACCCAGCAGATTGTTCTGCAGACAGATGGATCTAGACCATGTATGGCCGTGGGATGTACTGCATGAACCTGCAACGCTCAGAGGACACGCTAGTTCAGGTGTAAAGACAAGCAGGGAAGCTGTTTGTTAAAATGCAATGACCTCACTTTCCATTATCATCATCA
>NW_007763131.1:6084-6312 GCF_000696425.1 Galeopterus variegatus
AAAATATTCGAGGAGGCTGTTTATGGTAAAGATAACACAAATTGCCAGTTAACTTAAGACTTTCTCAACATAAGATATGTTTAAACATAAGACAATTTCTGTTTTGTAAAACTCATTTAAACCAGACATGAGATCATTTTAAACAATAAAAATGACAAAGTTTCCATGGTTTGATAAAATTGGTGGTAGTAGGGTGGATGGTTTAGTGGGATTGTACATTGGTATAGC
>NW_007763132.1:0-411 GCF_000696425.1 Galeopterus variegatus
ATTCTCATTCAGCCTGGCCCGCATACAGGTTGGCGATATTTTCCTCTCCTTTTCATTGTTGAATGCAATAGGTTCTCACAAAGCCAGACTTTGGCAGGGCAGTGTCACTTCCAATACGAAACAGCTGCAGAAATGTTAGGAAAATTCTATTCCTAATGATTAATGGCAAGTTTCTGAAAAGACAAAAGATTAACCAACAAATCTCTCAGATTTTTTTGGATCCCCCAAATTCAACAATATCAGAATTCCATAACTTTCTTCTAATAGTCCTCAGATGGTATGAGGCCTAAAGGATGTTCATGGAATGATGACCAGCCAGAGAGGATCAAGGGATATGCAGTTTATCGCTCCACTCCTGATGGAGTTTGGATGTGTTGTCCCCTCCAAAACTCATGTGGAAATTTGATCTCC
>NW_007763132.1:6035-6312 GCF_000696425.1 Galeopterus variegatus
CTGTTACATAGTAAGTGCTCAATAAATTACCTTTTTATATGCAAAGAACATTACAGGTCATCGCAACACAGTGCTATTCCTTGTTTATGCAACTGGAAAGGATGCAATGAACTATTCTAAACTAGCTATGTCTTTTTTTTTTTTTTCTTTCTTTTTTTTTTCCTTTTTGTCTTTTTTCGTGACCGGCAATGGATCACAACCCTCAGTGTCACGTCTGTACCAGACCGGGACCGGCAACGGGATCGCAACCCTCGGTGTTGCACCCGCACCTTGCTCA
>NW_007763133.1:0-992 GCF_000696425.1 Galeopterus variegatus
TTTGCAAGTCATCTTGCAGGCATTCACACTACCACCCTCTTAGTTCCCTTCACATTTCTATTCTTTGTATCTGTAGCTACTCTTAGATCTCTCCTTTTCCAAATACTTGGGAGATGTGCTCCACGGGCATTTTAAGTTTCCCAAATACTTCCATTTTAATGTTGCTGTTTAGACTCAGCTTTGTCACATAAATATTTTTGAGAGCTCACTGCAAAGGTGGAATTTTGACCAGTGCCTACAACCTTCTTTGGGCTTTTACGTTGATGAAACGAAATAGATGATATTTTGTAATAGTGAAATAATAAGGAAATAGATGTTATTGCACAGAATATGTAATTTTACATAAGGGGAATTTGAAGCTTATCTGGCATACCCATTGCCAGGGAAAAGAGGGAGATAGAATAGCAATAAACAGAGCTCTGGATTTTGCACCCCTGAGGATATACACGCCAGAATAACAAGGGCATGAGCTCCTACGGAAGGCTCAAAGAAATCGTCTCTTCCTACAAAGCGCACCAGCCTCCCGTAGTTTATTTTTTATCACCCAAATGCGACGTTTAAAATGTTTCTACTCCAAAAGTAATTCTATAAATGTAATAGTCAGGGTTCTGCATCTCAGAGTAGAAAGTATCTTAGATCTTCGTTTGCGACGCTCAATTCCCCCCTGTTTATTTCTAGTGGAGATTTCATAAAATATCTGTTTCCTGATTTTTTTTCTCCCTACACCTCTGAACAGAATCGAGGGACTCTGGCAGTAAACTATTTTGTTAATCGCGATGAAAATATTATTATTTTTGTTTATTCATTTCCTTTTAGGAAAACGAAAAAAAAAAAAATGTCTATGTTTCTCTCGCCGTGAATTTCCAAGGACATTGCTCGCCGTCAGGAGTGCGTATAGGTGGAAACGGCGCTTCATCCCACCGCTGCTGGCTGACCCGACCCACCTTCGATAATAAATATTTCCAGGCTTGCAAAAGATAATGCGAGGCTAG
>NW_007763133.1:5710-6312 GCF_000696425.1 Galeopterus variegatus
AAAAATACAGTCATCAAGGTCTAATTATTAATAATAATTTTAACCGTGGAAGAAATGGATAACCAGAGATGGGGGCAATACTTTGGCTTCACCATCTGTGGGAGGGAAACTGTCCACCTGCAGGTTTTAGTGTTTTTCTGTGGCTGAAATGTCATTACAACAATCATTTTGCAAACCTCCCTAACTACCCCATTTTCAGGGCTAGAGTTATATTTTTCTTGCTGAAGATTGGAGAGGGCTTGTCTTTAATAAGAAATCAGACAAACTCAGGTAAACAGGAACTGGCAAAGCATTATCTTTAATCAAGACAAAGGACTCCACACATGTCCTTCAGTTTCATGTTCATTCTCCAGCTTCTACATACGTGTAAGAGAAGAAATTTCCAAAGCATTGCCCTCACATTCCAGGGCAGCACACTTCAAGCTGGTTCCAATTAGGCTGGGATAGTGTGGATGTCTCACACGTGTCAATATTTGCAGCCCAGCGAGTCTGATTGCAGGGCCATCCTCTAGGCAGCAGGAGACCCTCGCCCACCGCTGCCTTTGCAAGTCATCTTGCAGGCATTCACACTACCACCCTCTTAGTTCCCTTCACATTTCTAT
>NW_007763134.1:0-458 GCF_000696425.1 Galeopterus variegatus
CTGTGTGTCTGTCTGACCGTGTGTCTAAATGACAATGTGTTTTCTGTCTTTGTGTCTTTCTATTTGTGTCTTTCTGTCTGTGTGTCTGTGTGTTTTTTGTCTGTGTGTCTGTATGACATTGAGTCTGTCTGAGTGTCTGTCCGTCTTTTTGTCTTTCTGTCTGTTTCTATGTGTGCACGTGTGTCTCTCTGTGTGTCTGTCATTCTGTGTGTGTGTCTGTCTGTGTGTCTGTCTGACTGTGTTACTTTCTGTCTGTATGTCTGTATGACATTGAGTCTGTGTGTCTTTCTGACTGTGTGTGTGTCTGTTTCTGTTTGTCTGTGTTTCTTTTTGTCGGTGTGTCTGTATGTGTGTCTTTCTGTCCATGCGTCTGTCTGTGCCTCTGTCTGTCTGTGTTTCTGTATGACCGTGTGTCTCTATGACAAGGTGTTTTCTGTCTTTGTGTCTTTCTGTCTGTG
>NW_007763134.1:2206-3118 GCF_000696425.1 Galeopterus variegatus
TCTTTCTATCTGTGTGTCTGTCTGTGTGTCTTTCTGTCCGTGCGTCTGTCTGTGCGTCTTTGTGTTTGTGAGTCTGTCTGTGTGTCTGTCTGACGTTGTGTATATGACAATGTGTTTTCTGTCTCGGTGTTTTTCTGTTTTTGTGTCTTTCTGTCTGTGTCTTTCTGTCTGTGTGTCCGTGTGTCTGTGTGTGTGTCTTTCTGTCTGTGAGTCTGTCTGTCTGTGTGTCTGTCTGTCTGTTTTTCTGGGTGTCTGTGTGTGTGCGTCTTCCTGTGTGTGCGTCTTCCTGTGTGTCTGTCTGTGTGTGTGTCTGTCAGTCTCTGTGTCTTTCGGTCGGTGTGTCTTTCTGTCTGTCTGTCTGTGTCTCTATCTCTCTGACTGTTTCTGTGTGCCTTTTTGTCTGCCTGTGTTTCTGTCTGTGTGTCTGACTGTCACTGTGTCTGTCTGTGTGTCTTACTGTCTTTGTATCTTTCTGTCTTTGTGTCTGCCTTTCTGTGTGTCTTTGGGTGTGTATGTTTGCGACTGTGTTTTTCTGAGTGTCTGTCACTCTTTGTGTCTGTCTGTGTGTCTGTGTTTGTCTGTCTTTGTTACTTTCTGTCTGTGTTTCTGTATGACATTGAGTCTGTCTGAGTGTCTGTCTGTCTGTTTGTCTTTCTGTCTGTTTCTATTTGTGCACGTGTGTCTCTCTGTGTGTCTGTCATTCTGTGTGTGTGTCTGTCTGTGTGTCTGTCTGACTGTGTTACTTTCAGTCTGTATGTCTCTATGACATTGAGTCTGTGTGTCTTTCTGTCTGTGTGTGTGTCTCTGGCTGTCTCTCTGTGTGTCTGTTTATCGGTGCATCTGTATGTGTTTCTTTCTGTCCATGCGTCTGTCTGAGCATCTGTCTGTCTGTGTGTCTGTCTGACCGTGTGT
>NW_007763134.1:6104-6312 GCF_000696425.1 Galeopterus variegatus
CAATGTGTTTTCTGTCTTTGTGTCTTTCTGTTTGTGTCTTTCTGTCTGTGTGTCTGTGTGTTTGTTTGTCTATGTGTCTGTATGACATTGAGTCTGTCTGAGTGTCTGTCCGTCTTTTTGTCTTTCTGTCTGTTTCTATGTGTGCATGTGTGTCTCTCTGTGTGTCTGTCATTCTGTGTGTGTGTCTGTCTGTGTGTCTGTCTGACTG
>NW_007763135.1:0-419 GCF_000696425.1 Galeopterus variegatus
CAAGGGGTGACAATTAGCTTTGTATCTCATGAATATTCATAATAAAAATAAATAAATAAAAGCCCTTTTCTGGATTTTGTTAAATTAAACTTTTTATTTTGAGATAATTATAGATTCAAATGGAGTTCTAAAAAGTAACACAGATCTCTTGCACCATTTACTCAATTTCTTTCAATAACAACATCTTGCAAAACTATAGTACTATATCACAAACAAGATATTGGTGGTGACAAAGTCAAGATACAGAGCATTTCTATCAGCACAAGGCCACACCCACTCCCTTCTCAGCTCCACTCCCCCGTTAACCCATGGCACCCACTCATCTGTTCTCCATTTCTATAATTTTGCCATCTAAGACTGTTACACAAATGGAATCATACAGCATACTACCTTCGGGGACTGGTTTTTCTTTTTTCATT
>NW_007763135.1:5741-6312 GCF_000696425.1 Galeopterus variegatus
TGTGGATTTCTTTGGGCTTATTCTGTCTTGGGTTCACTCAGCTTCTTGAATCTGAAAATTTTTGTGTTTTGCCCAGTTTGGGATGATTTCCGCCATTACATCTTCCAGTGCATTTTCAGCTTTACCTTCTTTATCTTTCTGGAATTCCAATGGTACAAATATTAGACCTTTTAGCAATGTTGCATAGGCCCCTGAGGTTCTGCTCATTTATTTTCAGTCTGATTTTTCTCTACTATTCAGATTAGGTAACTTCTATTGTTCTCTCTTCACATTCAATGATTCTTCTTCTCTATTCATTCTGCTGTTGAGTCCATTTCTTAGATTTTTTTATTTAAATTGCTGTATTTTTCAGTTATAAAATTTCCATTTGGTTTTTCTTTATATCTCCTATTGCTTGGCTGAGACTCTTTTTTTTTTTGTTTGTTTCAAGTTGTTCATAATTGCTCATCAAAACATTTTTATGATAGCTGCTTTAAAATCTTAGATAATTTGAACATCTTTGTTATCTCAATGTAGGCATTTATTGTCTTTTAAAATTTAGTTTGATGTCTTGATTTCTGGTATGATGAGT
>NW_007763136.1:0-536 GCF_000696425.1 Galeopterus variegatus
GTTGCTTTATAGTTCTGAAAGAATCAGAATTTCACACGTTAAAAATTAGTCAAGGTTATTTTTCTTTTTAAAAAAATGGCTTTGACTCATCAAAATCTCACAAGACGTCAATTCATTCAAAGTTTGACTTCCCTTTTAGTAACCTATTTATTACTTCCTGAGACTGGTCAATCTCCTAGGTGGAAATGACTAGATTTCTAGAAATGATGCCTCAATGAGTCATCGTCTTGGCCTGAAAATCCCATTTCCAGGGGTACAACATCATGACTAGTGGCACACCCATCATGAGACATATGTTAGCAGAAGTGAAGCATTTATGCATTATTTTTTTTCTAAGGTTTTTGGCTGTAAAACAAGAGAAACTAAGCTAAGTAAGAAATCATTCAGTGGATATGGTCAAGTTCTGGTTTGTGGAACACGGTTATGCAACTACATGCTAGCAGTGCTTCAGGCGTTGGTTCCAGAGAAACTATGTGGGAATGATCTAGGCTAGGAGGTGACAACTGAGTTCAGTAACAGCCAAGCCCAGTTACTAG
>NW_007763136.1:5068-6312 GCF_000696425.1 Galeopterus variegatus
TCTATATATCTGCATATATGCAAGGTTCACTCTGCTTTTTATCATTTTGGTATTACCTTTGGGGAATAGTGACAATTAACCACAAGGTCGTGTCTACTATTCTTAATTTTAAACATTTAAATTTCATTTAAAAAGTAAAATTATACATTGAATTATTATTTGCTGGAAAAGCTCAACTAAGGCCAGGGCCATATCAAGATGAGGCCTCTGAGGACTTGAAACTGCAATGGAGAAATTGCTCCTAACCTCTATTGCCTACAAGTGGTCAGTCAGAGGGGATAACTGCATTTGGACATTCTAGTGGTTCAGCTTTTTTCAGCAAAGCAAAGCATCTATAAGGAAAATATCCACTTGACAAAGGAAATTAATAAAATAGAATTTCATTAAAAAATATTTATTTTTGGGCCGGCCCGGTGGCGCACTGCTACAGTGCGCTGCTTGGGAGTGCAGCAGCGCTCCCGCCAAGGGTTCGGATCCCACATACAGACCGGCTGCTCACTGGCTGAGCGAGGTGCGGGCGCAACACCGAGGGTTGCGATTCCGTTGCCGGTCCCGGTCCGGTACGGGCGCGACACTGAGGGTTGCGATCTGTTGCCGGTCACGAAAAAAGACAAAAAGGAAAAAAAAAATTTATTTTTAACTGAACTATAATTGATTGTACATGTCATTTCTTTGGCCTCAAAGACTGCATTTATCTGACCATTATGAACAGCCATACAATTTATAGTTCCAGAGGTAGAATAATGTAATAAAGTAGTCTCCCTGTGGAGAGTAGTCTTAATTTGGTTAATCTTGGGATTTTTTTCCCAAATATTTTTGGACTTAGTTGCTGGCATCCTGTTAAAACCACATGCATTTAACTGTACAAATATATGAGTTAGATACAGAGTTTCATGAATTTAATCTTCTTTATCTTCTGCCTCAAATCATGTTTCATATCAATAGAACTCCTAGTCTGTCTGTATGTGTCCACTAGGATTCTCCAATGTGTACAGTATCAGATGAGATCTGAGGACATCAAATAGAAAACCATAGGCCAGACCTTTCAAATCTTCCTTTAGATTTGATTTTTTTTTTTAAAAAATTCTTAAATCAGTTGTCAACATTTAAAAATTGAACAGTATACCTAAAGATGTGGACTCCTTGCTTTTCTTTATAAATCAGGAGATCAGGCAATCCTGGAATAGTATTCAAGTATAGTAACCATCAGCTTGGACTGCATGGTGTTGTCCCCTCGAATGTGG
>NW_007763137.1:0-392 GCF_000696425.1 Galeopterus variegatus
ATGGTCTCAGAGTCTGGGAGGTTGTCTCTCCCAGTGCCCCTCTGCTCAGCTCCTCCTGCTTTTCTTGCCTTGCTGCAACCACTCCCCATCCCTGTAGGCCCTCCCACCCTCCCCTTGGGTGCCCCTGAGGACCCTTAAGGACAACCAGCCCTCCCTCCTCCTCCCAGGCTCTGCAGCTCTATCTGCAGAGGGCAGGAGCAGGCTCCAGGCTTGCTGTCACATGAGGAATACCTGGCTTCCTTTCAGACACCCCAGGCAAACCAAGGGAGGTCTCACCTGGGGGTGGACACTCCTCAAATCCCAGACCAGAGAATTTACAAGGCCAAGGGAACAGAGACGCCATTCAATTGAGCCCCCTTCATCTCACAGAAAAGCACATTGAGACTTCGGGA
>NW_007763137.1:4963-6312 GCF_000696425.1 Galeopterus variegatus
CACAGATCCCAGGCTCTGGATCAGGACTGGGTCAAGGATCCAGTTTGGAGAGATGGGGTTCCCCCAGGCTTGGCCAAGATGCAGAGAAGCCTGAAGAGCCATAAAATGCAAACTTTTCTTCTTTGACCCTGGCCCAGTGGCCCCTGGGGAAGTCACTGCAGATGACACTCACAATCTTTTCTTCTCCCCTAATTAAGGGTTGCCTGGGAGGAGCTGTGTACTACTATTTGCAAAAATGACTTCTTGCACCCAGGGGACCAGCAAGCCTTGAATTGGCCTTCTGCGCACACTCACCTGCCCCTACTGCACGCCCTTGCACCCACACACACAGCTGCCCTCCTCCACTCTCCGTTTGCACACGCCTGGGCCCGGAAATGTGCAGACCCTTGCCCTCTTTCTCTGTGAACCTGTCGCTGTCGGATAACTTCCATCCACCCTAGAAATGGCTTTAGGCTGTGGGGAATAGACCAGAGCTGGCACACGGGCAAGAATCTGGGTGGCCGAGCCTATTGAGAGCCTGGACTCCAGCTGGGATAGAGTTAAATTGTTGTTAATCTCAGCAGCAGAATGGGAGGGGCCCTAGGATTCCCTGGGTAAATGGCTTCCCATTTGCTCTGGATTGCCTGATACCAGGAATCCCTCCAGGGTCTGACCCTGTGCCCTTGGCCACTGGGCATTTCCCAAGAAATTTCTCCTGCTTGGGGTTGCAGGGAGCAGGCTGAGGTTCCTGCCAAGAGTTATCCTACAGCAACAGGTTCATAGAGAAAAAGGGCAAGCATCTGGGCAGGAGCTGAGATCTGCAGGCCCCAGAGTTATAGGTGGGAGCCTGGCAGGATGCTTGCCCCACCAGATGTGCCCACTGCCGTCCCCTTGCCACAGTGTCCAGGGTGGACAGGCACATCTGCAGCACAAACAGGACTGCAGCCACAAGTGTGAGGCAGGAAGGACGTGTGCCAGGCTGGACAAAAGCCAGCTGCCCAGAGAAGCTTGGTAATGGCCAGTCCGAGCCACTGGCATCCCCTGCCCAAGAGGTAAGGGCACCCCCTCTGGCCCTGTGCTGATGGTCACTCAGGCCCATCTTTGAGGGTGGTCCCATAGGCAGTGCCCATGCCTGGGCTGTGGGCCCCATGGTCTCAGAGTCTGGGAGGTTGTCTCTCCCAGTGCCCCTCTGCTCAGCTCCTCCTGCTTCCAGGCTTTTCTTGCCTTGCTGCAACCACTCTCCATCCCTGTAGGCCCTCCCACCCTCCCCTTGGGTGCCCCTGAGGACCCTTAAGGACAACCAGCCCTTCCTCCTCCTCCCAGGCTCTGCAGCTCTATCTGCAGAGGGCAGGAGCAGGCTCCAGGCTTGC
>NW_007763138.1:0-1328 GCF_000696425.1 Galeopterus variegatus
TAAAGGTGAATCATTAATATGGCATCAAATTATGAGTGAGTCTCCCTTCTGGATTTAGTAAACTTATTTTTTTATTCACAGTAATAATAACACAAATGCATGTTTTCAATTTTTTTTATAGAAAAGCTTGAAAATAATAGGTTGTCACAGACAAAAAGAGGCTATGAGTGCTGAAGAGATTGCACTTTCCTAAGAAATAGTAAATTCTAAACCAGGAAATTTTGTCTCCTCAATAAAACAAAACTGTACAGTATCACTTGATGTTGTTGTAAGTTGCAAACATGAGAATAAAATCTACATAAAGAAATCTTGTAATGTCAGTAAATGTAAAAAGTTCAAGAAAAAAATAAAGGGCCTGAAATCGTAAAGGTTCATCTTGAATACATAGTACTTTGAAGTTAATCACTTAGAGTGAGAATGAGGAATTCACCCTGTTAGGAATAAATCAAAGTACTCAATTTTTTCCACACATAGTTCCCAGGTACACCTTCCAAGAACATGTGACATTTCTTTCCAGATTTCTGAGCTCATGTGGCTTATGACAGTACTGACATACTGAAGTATATGGCTTCTACTTATATTGAATTGAGGGAAAATTTCTTATTCTTTAATTTTTATTGAGGCAATTGAGGCTAGTTCAACCTGCAGCTGAAACAATTGCCCAAGTGCTTTTCCTGAAGCCAACAGTTGGACAGGGTTGCCACAGACACTTATCCATACTTCCCACTTTTTAAAACAGTATATTAAAGTGATGTGTTCTCAAATGTTAAGGTTTAATAAAATTAAGAAATTTTCCTGTTTCATCAAGGACATGCTCAGGTGAAACTAACTTTATCTATCAATTAATTAATTAACTAATTAATTAATTTTACCCCAAATGTGTGGCAGTGAAGAATACAGTGACTTCAAGTTATTGGCATAATGCTTCAGGGATGCTATGTCAGCTTTCCTCAGCCAGAGACTAAAGTTTTCATGGGAAAAATAAAGGAACGTTAGAAATGTTGTAATCAGAATTTAGAAATTACTGATTCACTGAGAGAGGTCAGCGTGACATATTTTTCCATTGCCCGCCAAACCATAGGAGTTGGAGATCCAAGAGCAGAGAAATATCTCAAGCCACTCCTCTCCGGAATTTTTAGAAGTAGCGCCTTTGCACATGAGTCATGTACCACAAAGGCATCGTGGAAGTAAATTACAAAAAGCAGCTTTAAATGTGTGTGGAAAAGAAGAAATCAGAAGCACATGCTTGACACTTTCAAGGACCCCGTGGTACTGGAGAGCAAGTAAATTCCACTTTTGTTTCTTACCCCAAAGGGAGGTATAGGAAG
>NW_007763138.1:5784-6312 GCF_000696425.1 Galeopterus variegatus
GATTTTAATATGCACTTCCCTGATGGTTAGTGATGCTGAGCACCTTTTCATATGCCTGTTGTCTGTTTTTATGTCTTTTTTAGAAAAATATCTGTTCAGGTTTTTTGCCCATTTTTTAAATCGGGTTGTTTTTCTGCTATTGCGTTGTAAGAGATATTTATAAATTTTGGATATTAACCCCCTATCAGATATACGGCTTGCCATTTTTTTCCCCAGTCATTCATAGGTTGTCTTCTCGTTTTGTTGATTATTTTCTTTGCCATGCAGAAACTTTTAAATTTGCTATAGTTCTAACTTTTATTTTTGTTTTTGTTTCCTGAGTTTTTGGTGTAACGTACAAAAAGTTATTACCAAAGCAATGCTAACTTGGTTTTTCCATATGTTTTCTTCTAGCAGTTTTATGGTTGCAGGACTCACATTTAGATCTTTTATCTATTTTGAATTGATCGTTGTGTATGGTTTAAGATAAGGGTCCAATTTCATTCTTTCGCATGTGGAAATCCAGTTTTCCCAGCACCATTTATTGAG
>NW_007763139.1:0-317 GCF_000696425.1 Galeopterus variegatus
TCACTCTCTCCCACAAATCAACCAATTTACAACTATAAAAATGTAACAACAGCCAAGCTGAATCTGCTGAAGCTCAGGAGAAGAGGAGGAGAGACCTACGTAGTTCACGAAGGGGGAGAAGCCACGACAAGAGAAAGAAAGATCTGCTCGGAGCATTTTGGGCCATGGCCACTTTGAGGCTGGAGCTGCTGAGCACATGGAGCAGGAACTGGCAAAAGCCACAACTGTGCCCTTCACATGGAGTTACTTGGAGGTAGCAGGGGAGAAGAGGGCCTTGGTGGACAGCAAGACCACTAATAGGGTTCCTGTGGACTCAC
>NW_007763140.1:0-322 GCF_000696425.1 Galeopterus variegatus
ACTCTGCTTGACTGAGCAGGAGGGAATATATTGAAGAACAATGTAAAATTCATAGAATACTTGGGAAACTTTTTTTTTCCCCCCTTTTTTTTTGTCTTTTTTCGTGTCCGGCAATGGATCGCAACCCTCAGTGTTGCACCCGCACCTCACTCAGCCAGTGAGCGGGAACCGGTCTGTATGTGGGATCCGAACCCTTGGCGGGAGTGCAGCTGTGCTCCCAAGTGGCGCACTGTAGCAATGCGCCACCGGGCCGGCCCCATTGGGAAACTTTTAAAAAGTAGTATATCCAATTACACAATATTTAGCTGTTTCCCCTATAGGT
>NW_007763140.1:6060-6312 GCF_000696425.1 Galeopterus variegatus
TAAAATCCATACTTACCAGGAGAGGGAGGAAAGTAAGTTTAGATAATTGCAAATTCCATGTTAGTCTGTTGTGTTCCAAGTAAATGTTCTGTCCTAACATGGCTTACATCTTGTCGTTTTTGAAATGGTGGAAGCTACTGCCTCTCCTTGCTTGAGCACCAGTCTTGTTCCTAAGTGGAAAAAAAAAAAAGAGAGAGAGAAACAAGGGAAGCAAGGCTGAGTATCTGCCACAGTCATCCACATTCTCAGCTG
>NW_007763141.1:0-460 GCF_000696425.1 Galeopterus variegatus
GGCACAGGCCTTGGGTTGAAGCGAATGCCGGGATCCCAGCTTTATTGACTCATGGAGGCTGCTCCTCATTAGTCCACAGCAGGACTTAGACTACGGCCATTCCTTCCATCTCTAACTAGAAAGTGTAAGAGGGCAAATCAGAGAACCGAGTTCTTTTTTTTTTTTTTTTTTCCCTTTTTGTCTTTTTTGTGTGTGTGTGTCCGGCAATGGATCGCAACCCTCAGTGTCGCGCCCGTACCGGACCAGGACCGGCAACGGGATCACAACCCTCGGTGTTGCTCCCGCACCTCGCTCAGCCAGTGAGCGGGACCTGGTCTGTACGTGGGATCCTAACCCTCGGCAGGAGCGCCACCGCACTCCCAAGCGGCGCACTGTAACAGTGCACCACCGGGCCGGCCCTCAGAGAACCGAGTTCTAATGCTGCTTCTGCACTGACATGCCGTGTGGCTGTGGACAAGCA
>NW_007763141.1:1739-6312 GCF_000696425.1 Galeopterus variegatus
TGGTCTGTACGTGGGATCCTAACCCTCGGCAGGAGCGCCACCGCACTCCCAAGCGGCGCACTGTAACAGTGCACCACCGGGCCGGCCCTCAGAGAACCGAGTTCTAATGCTGCTTCTGCACTGACATGCCGTGTGGCTGTGGACAAGCACCTTTCCCTCTCTGGCTCTTAGGTACCACAAGTGACAGCGTCAAGCTAAACAAATGATAAGGTCATCCATCCCTCTTTTGATATTTTGAAATTCTTCAGCCAATTTTTTTCAAGGATAAAAAGAAATGACCACATTTCTCACTTAAAATTGCCTTTAAAAAAGCATTTCTCCTCTATTACACAACTACTGGACCAAACAGCATAAATTCAAGAATATAAGTTCCCCAGCATAAGAGATGAAATTTTGCTTCTCATAAGGCAAACCATTGACCGTCCAAGGCCTTCTGTGTGCACTGCTTTGCTCACTCACAGCAACCCAAGGAGCTAAATGCCATCACTGTCCCCAATTTACAGATGAGGAAACTGAAGCCCAAGGAGATCATTCAGGATCACCCAGAATAGCTAAAACTCTAAACCCTAAATGTTTGAGTCCAAATTTTTTTTGCTATACTGCATGCCACTCAAGGATCATTTTAAACATACGCTCTGCTCTGACTAGCCCCACTGACTCGGGCAAAATGCCCAGGCTGCCCCAGCCCCTCTGATGTGGCTCTGTCCCATTTTCCTGGTTACCAAGTTCTCACTAAGGCCTCTCCCAACTAGCTTATTCTGGGATGCAGGTGATGCCAAGCTCCAGTCCCAAACAGAGAGACCTCAGGCTGCCTTTTAATTAGGAGGACCATAACTGTTTGTTGTGACTTAGATAACGAGCATTCTTAGGCCTGGGAAATCGTAAAGCAAGCAGAGATGCAGCAAGGAGTACACAGAACTCATGCTAGAGGATGAAGGGAGGGAGAAAGAGGAAGGAGTTTTGTCATGGAATGTACTGCTGCTTCCAGACCCAGGTCTCAGACAACAGGACTGTCCTCTGGTCAAGATGGGAAGCACTGAACTGTTTTCATGCTTCCCTGCTCAGAACTCCCTTCGCCTCCCAGACACGAGTAGGGAAAGCTACTCTGTTTTCTGTCCATTTCTGCCCAGCTGAGGAAAGGTGTTAGGTCTGGAAGGCCTGGTGAAGGTCCCCCACTCTCCACCAAGCTTGTGCCTGCTCTGGACAGCTCTGAACATGAGAATAATTTTTCTTTGATTGAGATAAGATCTGTATTCCTGAAGCTCGAGCTTCATTCATTATGGTATTTTTCTCTCTTTAGACATTTGTTAGACACATCTATTCTGAAGTTCATAGTCCATGTCAGAGACTGGGTTAGGTTCTGAGGACATGATGGTGATCAGGAACAGTCTCTGTCCTCAATGGGCACACTGACACTTGTCACATTCCCCAATTAAACTCCTATAGTTTCTTCCATTGTTTCTTTTAGGCTGCGGTTCTGGTCACTCACCAATTTGTCATCTCAGAGTTATAAACCTGATACATAGGTCTGTTCCCTGGGAGCCATGATCATGTCCCACCCCATACACACCACATCTAAACTCACATGATTGCAATTCAATCATTCAAAAGGTGGTTATGAACATCTAGCAGGTACCAGGCGTCCAGCTGGGAATATAAGCAGGTGTGGATTTTGCTTCCCAGGAGCTTTCAGTCTGGTGAGAGTAAAGTGCATCCATCAAAAAGGTGTAGGAATGAATATATTAGTGCCATTGGTGCCACAGGTGATGGTGGAGCAAACAGGCACGATGAGGAAGGTGACATGTGGGGGAGGTTGACCCAGCTAGGAGACGCAGGTGAGGCTTCTAGGAGGAGGTAACCTTCAGATCAAGACTTGAAGGATGAGAAGGTGAGCCATGTGATGTCCAGGCAGAAGGACAAGAGCAGGGAGGCCCCAAGGTGACCATGAGGGTTGAATGTCTGAAGACACGAGATCAGAGGGAAGGAGGTGAGAGTAGAAGGGCCCAAGGTGGGGTTGGAAAAGGAGCCAGAGTCAGGCCACGTGGGCCCTCATTTGCCACACTCAGGCCCTAGAGGTTTTCTCCAAGTGCAGTAGGGAGGCACCAAAGGTTAGAGGCAGGGAATGGTGTGAGCTGATTCATATCTTAGGACATGGTGGGGAAGGGGCAAGTGGGGAGAAGAGGAAGCCAGAAAGGAGGCTATGGTGGCGGGCCATGCTCCGTATTCTCACACGCCCTCATCCATGCTCACTCATTCATTCACCTTCACGCCCCCTCACGGAACTTCAAGAGATGGGCAGACAAAAGAAGGGAAGCTGGTCTGTGTGGGGGTCAGAGCATAAGTCGGGGGGAGTTGGGAGACCTCACCTCTAATATTTCTGTCTGGTACCTGGGTCTCAGCTCCCTCATCTATAAAATGGGAGCTTGAGGAGCAGGAATCACACATGGATGGGACTTTGGAAAGTCTCCTTAAGCAAGGATTCTATGTGTGTGAGTCTTCTAATCCCAGCAGAAAGAACGTCATGAAAGGTAATGAGTTGCCTGTCTCTAGAGGTATTCAAACAGGAGCTGTGAAACTTAAAAGGGAAGAATAAAGCTAAACAATTATTTATCCTCCACTGTCTGACAGTTACTGAGACAAAAGTTTTCATACCTTATTAAATGCTTTTAACAAAAATGTGAAGTCAGAATTATTAATCCTCTTTTACAGAAGAGGAAACTGAGGCCTGTACAAGCAAAGTGACTTGCCCAAGGTCAAGAAGAAAGCTGTGATGTTTCAGATGTGTGCTGCATGCCAGAAACTATGCAAAGTGCTTTACAGGTGTCCTACCATTTAATGCCACAACGATGCTATGAGGTACATTGCTGTCCCTATTTCATGGATGAGAAACTGAGGCAGAGAGAGAGTAGATGAGTCACCCAATGGTGTACTGTGGGGAAGTAAGAATGTCTGAATTCTACCTCCAGAACCCTGATTCTGATGCTCAACACTGAATTTCCTCTTAAAACTTCAACTTTCATTTTCGAAGTCAATTCTGGCTCAACCCAGGCTTCTATGTCCTGCCCTTGCAGGGCTCCTACGTCCCTGGTGATCTATAATTTCCCTTTGGGTTAGTTTCCTAGGGCTGCCGTAACAAAGTACCACAAACTGGGTGGCTTAGAACAATAGAAATTTATGGTCTCACAGTTCGGGAGGCCGGAGTCTGAAATCAAGATGTCAACAGGGCCACACTCCCTCTGAGGATGCTGGGAAAGGATCTGTCCCAGGCCTCTCTCCTAGCTTCTTCCGGTGGTTGCCTGGCTTGTGGCAGCAAAACTCTCATCTTTACATGGTGTTCTCCTTGCATGTATGTGTCTCCATGTCCAAATGTCCCCTTTATATAAGGACACCAGTCACATTGGATTAAAGCCCACCCAACTCCAGCACGACCTCATCTTAACTAATGGCATCTGCAACTACCCTCTTTCCAAATAAGGTCACATTCTGAGGTCCTGGGGATTAGGACCTGGAGAGGACACAATTCATCCCATAACTTCATCCAATCCCATGCGTCTTTGCCTACCGGGAGCAGGTAGGAAATGAGGCTCTAACTGATCCTGGGTCACAGGACCTCTTGTCCCCTTCTTCCACTCTGCACCACCCACCAGCCTCACCCTTCTGTCCCAGGTGCCCAAGGCTCTGCTGCAGATCCTAATGTCATCCTGCAGTAGTGACGGTCTGGGGCCTGGCTTCCTCCGAGGTGGAACAGCCAGGAAACAGGGAGGAAGCCACATCCCTTCCAGAGGAGGTGGGTGAATATTTCATACAGCGCAAGAGAGTAGAATTCCATATTGCCACCTCCTGCAAATGCAACATGACACCTCTTAATGGGGCGATATCAGTACAGATCCGGCCTGGTGGCAGCCTGGAGCCTCCTGGTAATTCCTCACATATTGTGCTCATGTCACTGTAAATACTATCACCAAGCTCAGGCTTCACCCGTGGCCAGCAGATCAGAGGGCATCATTCCCATTTCTGCAGCTCAGAAGACTGAGGTCTGCAGAAGGTAATTTGCCCTCAATCACACAGCAGGTGAGTGGCACCTAGTTGGGCAAGAGCCATGGAAGCAGAGAAGGGATGAGCAGGGTTGGTCTCCAATGCCAGGTCTGGAGAGAGGTGGGAGAAAGACAGAGATGTTTAGTGGGTCAAGGCCTAGGAGGGTGGGGTGGAAGAGAGGTGAGGAACAGATACAGTTGGACAGAAAATGAGCTGGATGCTGGAGTACATGCAGGAAAGAAGTGGAGCCCAAGAAAGTCACAGGAAATTGATGAACTTCGGCAAGAGCTGAGCAGGCAGCTGTGGGAAGGAAAAAACAAAGCCAGACACCCATGGATGGGCCCTGGGTTTTGACAGAGAGAGATCCCAACTCACATGGACATCAGCTGATCAGGAGAAGGGCCCCCACCAATGCATGGGAGTGTAAAGAAGACGTTCCATCCCTAGGACAAAGACCGAGCTTCAAGGTAGTCTCCGGCTTTTGCAGAAAATCTGTAGCACTGAAGAGGGAACCAAGACTGGAGCCTGGATGTGGGGA
>NW_007763142.1:0-249 GCF_000696425.1 Galeopterus variegatus
TAAAGTTGTTTAGCATATTAAGACAAATCAGTTATGTGTTTCCTCTGAAAATATCTTTTGATACAAAACTTTTCTCATGATCTTTTTCATATCTGTATTAATCAGAGACATTAGGAGATTGAACATAGGAGTAATAATGATGTGAAATAGAGCAAATATTTTGTCCTCAAGGGAAGTGCTAGGAGCTATAAGATAGGCAAAGTGTGAAGGTCAAAAAAATAAGACAATCACAATATGAGACCCACAAGT
>NW_007763142.1:5948-6312 GCF_000696425.1 Galeopterus variegatus
ACCCAAGATTTATTCACGTGAAGCCACTACTTCAGAGAGTGCAAGAACAAGGTGAAATTATTTCAACTTGATGTTTCTATGAAGACAAGATGGCCAGGATTTAAATGGGAAAAAAAGTCATCCAATCATTAAATCTGGGTCAAATTTGTAGAATTAGGATTTCCATTGTTTTCAAAGAGAGGTTTAAAGCAAAAGCCATAAGAGTTTATGAGCCTAATGAGGAAATAACCCTTCTGGGTCACCAAGGGATTTTCATTCTCCCCAATTAAGAACAATTGTTAAAGAGGTAGCCAAGAAGAGCCTTTACCAAACCATCTTATGATCCTTTCTGAATTCCAGGTGACTAGTTTTAGATAAAAGTAGT
>NW_007763143.1:0-619 GCF_000696425.1 Galeopterus variegatus
CACTGTCAGTGTATTTATCTATGGAATCATAGAAACTAGAAAGGAATGGAATGATACATTCGAAGTGCTTAAAAAAAAACCTGCCAGCAAAGAATATTATATCCACAAAACCTGTCATGCAAAAATGACAGAGAGATAAAAACATTTCTTAGGGCCGGCCCGTGGCTCACTCGGTAGAGTGTGGTGCTGATAACACCAAGGCCCCAGGTNCAATAATTACTTTAAACATAAGTGGCTTAAACATCCCAATCAAAAGATTTAGAGAGACTAAATAGATTTTAAAATAATCCAACTTTATGCTGTCTACAAGAGACTCATTTTAAATTTAAGAACACACACAGACTGAAAGTACAGGAATAGAAAAAAACATATTCTTGTAAATTATAACCAAAGAAGAGGAAGGATGGCTATAATTATATCAGATGAAAAAGACTTTAAGTAAAAAACTGTCACAAGAAACAAAGAAGGTCATTTTATAATGATAAAGGATCAATTCATAAAAAGATACATAATTATAAATATATATGCACCTAATAACTGTAAATATATGTGAACTCAAAATCAGGGCACCTAATCATAGAAACATTGACAAATCTGAAGGGATAAATAGACAGTGATA
>NW_007763143.1:5935-6522 GCF_000696425.1 Galeopterus variegatus
AATAAGAACACCCAGTGGCACTCTCTCCCAGGCAGTTTCAGCAAAAGCATTTTCCTTTGAGGTTCCAAATTGCAGCACCTTCCCATGAATGACTTTCCCCAGTACACCACAGGGTGCAAGTTTTGGGGTATATCACCTCCTTACAGATGGCTTTCCTGAAGAACTAATAGAACAGAATCCAGAAGCTATTACACTGATTTCAAGACTTATTTATTAAGCTACACTTAAAAGGCAGTTTGAAATTAAAATAAAGATAGACAAATAGATTGATGGAACAAAACGTGAAGTCCAGAAGAAGATCCACATATTTACAGCCAATTAATTTTCTTTGAGGCTGCCAAGGCAATTCAGTGGTGAAAGGGTAATCTTTTCAACAATGCTGCCTTTGGATGAAAAATAAAATCTTGACATTTTCTCACACAAATTAACTGAAAAATTGATCATATCCTATCTGTCCTACAGAACTAATATTACTAAAATTCTTTATAATAACATTGGATAAAATCTTAGTGAACTTGAGTTTTGAAAAAAATTTCTTAAATGTGACAGAAAACACTTGATCTATAAAAGCCAAAATCAATAAATTG
>NW_007763144.1:0-372 GCF_000696425.1 Galeopterus variegatus
TACATGGTGCTGGCTGTTGGCTTGGGTCCTCTGTTTTCCTCCCATGGCCTCCTATGCTCCAGGGCCTCTCACCATGTGATCTCTCCAATAGGATAGCCTGGACTTCTTTGCATGGTTGTTGACTTCCAAGAGAGTGAAAATGGAAGCTACATGGCTTCTTAAGGCCTAGTTACAGGAGTCACACAGCATCATTTCCACCACATTCTATGGGGCAAAGCAAGTTACAGGGTTGGCTCAGATTCAAGGGGCAGGGAAAGAGACTCCATCTCTTGATGTGTGGAATGGCATAGGAGCACAGCGATGGGAGGGTATGTTGTAGTCATTTGTGAAAACATCTTCCACACTCACTGCCTATCTAGCTCTTTAGCTAGC
>NW_007763144.1:6084-6312 GCF_000696425.1 Galeopterus variegatus
GATGTGTGTGGGAAGGAAGAAAGGGTAAGAGGCAGGCTAGGAGGAGCAAGCCAGCTAACCCACAGAATCTCAGAAAGGTTCATGAGTTGGAGGCCCCCGTTACTTCTAAAGGCAAGATATGGGTGAAGATGAAAATAGGATTTGTTGACAGTATAAATAAGGAGCAGTAGACCTTGGGTCACTTTCCCTCCACTAGCAAAGCCAGGGGATTCCTCTCCACAGTCAAGG
>NW_007763145.1:0-428 GCF_000696425.1 Galeopterus variegatus
TGATTTTGGTATATGGTGAGAGGTATGGGTCTAGTTTCATTCTCCTGTATATGAACATCCAGTTTTCCCAGCACCATTTGCTGAAGAGGCAGTCTCTTCCCTAGTGTGTAGACTTGATGACTTTGTCAAAGATCAAAGATCAGGTTTATGGGTTTGTCAAAGATCAGTTTTATGGGTAAATTTCTGGGTTTTCTAGTCTATTCCATTGATCCCTGTGTCTGTTCTTATGCCATTGCCATGCTGTTTTGGTTATTATAGCTGTGTAGTATAGTTTAAAGTCAGGTAGTGTTATGCCTCCAGCTTTATTTTTTTTGCTCAGGATTGCTTTGGCTATTTGTGGTCTTTTTTTATTCCATATGAATGTCTTCATAGTATTTTCCATTTCTGAAAAAAATGTCATTGGAATTTCGATGATGATTGCATTGAAA
>NW_007763145.1:5864-6312 GCF_000696425.1 Galeopterus variegatus
GAGGGTTCGGATCCCACATACAGACCGGTTTCCGCTCACTGGCTGAGCGAGGTGCAGGCGCGGCACCGAGTGTTGTGATCCCGTTGCTGGTCTTGGTCCGGTACGGGCACGACACTGAGGGTTGCGATCCATTGCTGGACATGAAAAAAGACAAAAAAAAAGGAAAAAAAAAAAAAGAAATTGTTCAGAGTTTTAGGGGGGAAGTTTCAGCAGGGCAATGGAAAGAAAGACAACTTGTTTAAAAGGTTTTGGTTAGTAAATGGGTAGCAGTTAAGCTGGGCCTAGAAATATGGTCCCCTATTCTGAAGCCACACACATAGTGCATCATAGTTATAAAGCTGCCTCCATGGCAAGACATGATGGATGGTAGGGGACTTTTCATTTGGTCAGAATGGCCAACATCAGACCTTAGGAGATCCTCATTTTATGCCATTGTTTAAGATTCTTC
>NW_007763146.1:0-208 GCF_000696425.1 Galeopterus variegatus
CTTATTTACCGCTCTCTGCCAACTATGTACTAAAACGTAGAAAGAGATTATCTGCCAAGTGCGTCTCTGTTTTCTCCAGTACTTCAGAAATATATACAGAAAATGAAGGTCCACTGTTTATGCGGCTTTCATTAACAAGAGCTCTACATTAAGAAGAAGAAAAAAAATAGAGACTACCAGATGTTATGAATCTACATGTTGGATTCAT
>NW_007763146.1:1389-2425 GCF_000696425.1 Galeopterus variegatus
CCCAATTTCAGAAAAATTAAAATGTTAAAATTGACAAAAAATGGCAAGACAAAGAAATAAAGCATATGGGGGGATAATCCCTTTATTAGTGATGAAGCTGTTATAAGAAATGTTATATTTAGGATGATGACCCCAGAAACAGCAGACTTCCACCCAGCACAGCTTCAGTGCTGCGGGACTCCCCACACAGCAGTCCTGACCCATGGATGGGCACAACAGAATACACACTTTTGCAGGCAGTTGGCTTGCATGATGAAGGACAAAGAAGTGCCTTGTCTATACACGCCTAATATCTTCTCCTAAACTCAGACTTATAAGTCGCTCCTCCTCCTCAAGGAAAAAGTAGGTGGAGGGTCAGATGGCTCTCACTGAGTTTCTCCTCAGGAAAGGACCTGTCAATTATGAGGTGGTCAGAAAAACAGATATGCACAAGTACTAGACAGTAGTAGAAAACCTGCCTTTTTTTTCTTTTAGCTCTTCTCAAGTATAACAGTCTTAATTTACATATAAACTTGGTTAGAAGGCAGACATTCCAAAACTGTTCTTTATAAGAAAGGGCAAAAATATACTTCCAGGAGAAATCAGTGAAGGACATGAAACACAGAATATTAGAAACAGTAGGTACAATACACTCATCTTAATAGGAAATTTGTTCCCCCCTAAAGAAGCATAATGATCTAGACAGGGTCACACTGACAGCCAAGAGCAAACCACAACTCAACCTTCCTCTCCTGCAAGGCTTTCAGCACCCAAGCTCCCAGTAGTTTCAAAACCAAGAAGACTGAAAACAGTCCTCTTGGCTCATGCATTTCACATTTTCCAGGTGGTGCTGATGACCAGTTCGTAAGAAAAGCTCTGTTTCACAGACATGACAGAGAACTCAAGAGGCACTGGCAAAAAACTGAGTCAATGGGCATTTCCCTTTTGCATCGCTTCGTGCTATACCCCTCATTTTGTTTATTTAGCCTCTTACATCTTGCCTTAGATACCAGGTTGTTCTTGTGCCCAAGCAGTTCTTATTAGAGTTTTATACCTG
>NW_007763146.1:3079-4621 GCF_000696425.1 Galeopterus variegatus
ATCAGCCCTCCTATAGGTTTTCAGAAAGATGATCTACTATGGCTGGAAAGACAGGGAAAGATTTCAGACAGAAGGCATTGAAACCTGATTAAGAATTAGAAAGCTGGTGTGGATGAAGAAGGCTGATGAGGGAAATTCATAGGCTGAGGACCAAGGTTTTTGTACTTTCTTCATCTAAGGTCAGCAGCTTTTCTGTGACTTGCCTGATTGGTTTGGCGTCCCATTTTCCTCATTTATTAAATATAAGAAGATGGGCAGGCTATTTGATCTCAATGCACCTAAATTTTCTCATCTGTAAAAAGCAATAATTATTAGGCATCCTTTGTAGGGCTATTATGAAGATTTAATAAGTTCATCCCAGGAAAGTTCTGAAAACAGTGCTTCTTAGAGTGGCAATACTTCATAAGGCCTTATCATTAAACTTATATTCCATAGCTAGTTGTCTACTTATTTTTCACAGTCAAGCTCAAATGTCAATTATTAAAGTAAGTCTAATCCACTCAACTGGTTTTGATTTTAGCATTTATTACTTTTGCTTTCACATTTATTTTATGATTACTTGATCATTGTCTACCTACCTCACCTGACTTTAAGCCAACAACAAGAACTGACTCTGCTTGTTGCTCAAAAATATCTTCCCAACTTAATCACAAAGCAACAGGAAATCCCCACAATGCAATAAAGCCACAGAAATAAGCTTTCCACCTCTTGCTCACCTTAACATCTTTTCTGCCTACTTCCCAGTCTGCTCATACTTGCTCCCTTCATTCCAGCACAAAGGGCCTATGCGCTGGTTCCTGAATACCAGGCACACATGGACCAGGCACACAGGACATTCCCACTGAATCCTCTTTTGACTACAAATGCTCTTCTACCAGATCTCCAAATTGATTACTCTACCACCTCAGGAACTGACTGAAATGTCACCTTTTCAGGGATGCTTTCAGTCAGCCACCTTATTTTAAAAATTCAGCCTAGAACATTTCCTATCTCCCCTCAATGCTGTTTTCTTTTTCTTTTTCTTTTTATATCATTTAGCTAATGCAATGAGTGTTTAATTAATTATGGTATGGCTAAGGCAATGAGTGTTTAATTAATTATAGTATGTCTTCTCAGTCTTCCACATGAGATTGCATACCCCATGACAACAGGAAAGTTTGCTTACTATATCCCCAGGGCCTATAACTATGCCTGGTGTATCGTAGATATTCAATAAACATTTAGAGAACTATGTGAGGTATTGCGGTATGAGTGAGATAGCGAGCAAGTTCTGTACATCTTTCATGATCATCATGGATGCTGAATTGAATCTTCAAGAATATGGAGAATTTGGGTATGTGGAAATATGACTCCCATCAGTTTATTACAGTGAAAAGAAGGTGGAATTGAAGACAGAAAATCTCAGTTCTGACCACAACATGTTTTTAGTGTGATTCTAAGCACAGACACTAACATTTCCAAGCTTAATGTCTTCATTCATACACAATTTTCTTAGAAATCAAGCAAGCAAATATCAAAGGACTCTATACTTAACTTATAGTT
>NW_007763146.1:5579-6311 GCF_000696425.1 Galeopterus variegatus
CAATAAAGCCACAGAAATAAGCTTTCCACCTCTTGCTCACCTTAACATCTTTTCTGCCTACTTCCCAGTCTGCTCATACTTGCTCCCTTCATTCCAGCACAAAGGGCCTATGCGCTGGTTCCTGAATACCAGGCACACATGGACCAGGCACACAGGACATTCCCACTGAATCCTCTTTTGACTACAAATGCTCTTCTACCAGATCTCCAAATTGATTACTCTACCACCTCAGGAACTGACTGAAATGTCACCTTTTCAGGGATGCTTTCAGTCAGCCACCTTATTTTAAAAATTCAGCCTAGAACATTTCCTATCTCCCCTCAATGCTGTTTTCTTTTTCTTTTTCTTTTTATATCATTTAGCTAATGCAATGAGTGTTTAATTAATNGATTTGAGCACTTCAAACAAACAAACAAAAAGCTGTTTAAAAGAGAGCAATAGAAGGGATCCTGGCAACCAAATACAACAGCAGCTTTTCAATGGGGAGGAGACTGAATGTGAGAGAACAATGTGGCTTAATGAATATTCCACAGTCAGTTAAAAAGTAGCTAGTGTTAAATTCATGAATGCCCGACACTGTATCAGGTTCTCTCTCCATCACTCTCTGCAACCTGACTTATTTACCGCTTTCTGCCAACTATGTACTAAAACGTAGAAAGAGATTATCTGCAAAGTGTGTCTCTGTTTTCTCCAAGCACTTCAGAAATATATACAGAAAATGAAGGTCCACTG
>NW_007763147.1:0-288 GCF_000696425.1 Galeopterus variegatus
GGTGGTGTGGGTTCACAGACGAGATTTAGAGGGTGAAGCTAAATTTCACCCCCTTGGAAATGTAGCAGAGTCTGGAACAATTTTGGGAATTATAGGTTGTCTGTCTAGTTCTGGATTTGAACCTAGAAAGTCCCTTTAAAACGTTAAAGTAAGATTGTGTTTCTGAGTTTCTGAACAGCGCCTCCAGCTTACGTTTCTCATTTGTATTGCTCTTCTACCCATGGTATCCTCGAACATACATTATCAATTTTAAGTTGTCAGTTCTTGTGACATGGAAGTTTGGGGCTA
>NW_007763147.1:5609-6311 GCF_000696425.1 Galeopterus variegatus
TAAAGAGCTAATGTGGGGGATTAGATCTAGGAGAGAAATGTACCTTTATTGACAATATTCTACTGTAAAACTGTAAATGCTTTTATTATGGGGAGCAGGTGCTTTGGAAGTTGGTTTTATCGTTGTGGTCTTGGAAAAGTTGTAGAACAACCCACTAAAAGTCGTGAATGACAACTGGGCATTTCCCTTTGGGGCATGCAGTGAGGGTCAGTCAGGGGCCCAGAATACTCGGCAGGGTTGAGTGTCACCTGCTATTGACGTAGACATCTGATTGCTGCAGTATACTTTCTCAGGCTGGGTAGTGAGAGAAGGCGTGTAATGTGAGCTATTCCACTGGTTCAGAAGTTCCCTTTGGAGTCAAGTGTGCAGGATGCAGGGCATGGGGGCTTTGGTGGTCACCGCTGTAATGGGGCAGGGTGGTGTGGGTTCACAGACGAGATTTAGAGGGTGAAGCTAAATTTCACCCCCTTGGAAATTTGCAGAGTCTGGAACAATTTTGGGAATTATAGGTTGTCTGTCTAGTTCTGGATTTGAACCTAGAAAGTCCCTTTAAAACGTTAAAATAAGATTGTGTTTCTGAGTTTCTGAACAGCGCCTCCAGCTTACGTTTCTCATTTGTATTGCTCTTCTACCCATGATACCCTCGAACATACATTATCAATTTTAAGTTGTCAGTTCTTGTGACATGGAAGTTTGGGGCTA
>NW_007763148.1:0-404 GCF_000696425.1 Galeopterus variegatus
CAAGATGTGAAGGCCAGGCCCATTCTGGCAGCATGCCCATTACTACAAATTGTGGTTGTACCCTGTGTCCCCCATCCAATTATCCCCAACCTCCCTCCCCTTTCCACTTCTCCCACACTCCACTCTTTTCCCAAGCTATGTTCTTTCCCTCTGCGAGTCCATTGCACCACTGTGGTCTTTCTTTCCTTCCTTCTTTCTCTCTTAGCTCCCACTTATGAGTGAGGACATGTAGTATTTATCCCTCTGTGTTTAGCTTATTTCACTCAACATAAGTTTCTCCAAGCTCATCCATGCTGTTGTAAATGGGAGAATTTCATTCTTTCTTATGTCAGAATAGTACTCTATGGTGTATATACACCACATTTTCTTTATCCAATCATCCATCAATGGTCATTTAGGTTGGT
>NW_007763148.1:5850-6311 GCF_000696425.1 Galeopterus variegatus
TGAGGTGGATCTCTTGAAGAAAGCATATACTTGGGTCTAGCTTTTTAATCCAATCAGTCAGTCTGTGTCTTTGAATGGAGATTTAATCCATTCACATTTAGGGTAGTTATTGATAGGTATTGCTTAATTCTTATCATTTAATTGCTTTTTGTTTAGATGACTTAATATCTTTTGATCATTACTTTCCATTTTATTTCTCTTTTTCAATGTTAGTTGGAAATCAAAGGTGGCATGACTTAGCTTCTTTCTCTTTCACACTGGCATTTTTATTTTAACAGTAGGTTTTGCTCCTTCTTGTACATTTGTGATAGTGATCATCATTATTCAGATTCCTAATGAAGGACTCCCTTAAGAATTTCCTGCAGGGCTGGTCATGTGGTGCTGAACTCCCACAACTTTTGTTTGTCTGGGAAATACACTATTTCTCCCTCATATCTGAAGGAGAGCCTTGCTGGGTAAAG
>NW_007763149.1:0-338 GCF_000696425.1 Galeopterus variegatus
GCTTATATCTTCAGGCTTGGATTGATTGATATACCCTGACTTTGTTTATAATAAGTCTTCAGCAGTTGTTAAAAAATCACTTCTGCGTTCTAGCATACCTACAAAGGACCTCTCAAATGTTACTTTCTTTCTTCATCTTGTGTCCTCACACACAGATCCACCCAAGTTTCTGGACATGTTTTTGCTATATTTGGCTAAACATAATATAGTTTTATTCCATTATTAAAGTGTTACCTTGCCACTGCTCAATCATAGAAATGAAATACCTCTCTTCTGAACCTAATAAAAAGACTGATTCTAGATGGTAATATTTACTGAGACTGTACTTCAGTTCCTGG
>NW_007763149.1:5912-6311 GCF_000696425.1 Galeopterus variegatus
TCAAAATTGAGACAAATTGTGCCACCTATAAATCAATTACTATGTTCAAAGGGATACATATAAAATATTCTTTGATGTGAGTAGATTATTGTTGTTAGTCATTGTGTAATCTGATTTTCAGTTACTATAGCTAGAGCTTATATCTTCAGGCTTGGATTGATTGATATACCCTGACTTTGTTTATAATAAGTCTTCATCAGTTGTTACAAAATCACTTCTGCATTCTAGAATATCTACAAAGGACCTCCCAAATGTTACTTTCTTTCTCCTTCTTGTGTCTTCATGCACTGAGATCCACGCAAGTTTCTGGACATGTTTTTGCTATATTTGGCTAAACATAATGTAGTTTTATTCCATTATTAAAGTGTTACCTTGCCAATGCTCAATTACAGAAATTAA
>NW_007763150.1:0-453 GCF_000696425.1 Galeopterus variegatus
CGGTATTCCTGAATAAAAGCTGACTTCCATTTTCACCAACACTTGACTTTTGACACTTGGGATTTTTTGTTTGTTTTTGTTTTTCGTGACCAGCAAGGGGACCAGAAAGCTTGGCGTGGTGTCGCCCACACCGCACTCAGCCAGTGAGCGCACCGGCCATCCCTATATAGGATCCGAACCTGCGGCCTCAGCGTTCCCAGTGCCGCACTCTCCCGAGTGAGCCACGGGTTCGGCCCTTGGTTTTTTTTAAAAAGGGACAGGCAGCCAGACCTGTGTGCCCTGTAACACTGTGTCAGATCATTAGTAACACTCAGACTGGATGTGGGTGAGTCTTCTCACATATGGGTCCATAAGAGTAAAAACCAACAAGACCCCCCAGGAAAGAGATAGTGGGCAGTAAACCACAAGGTGGAGGCTGGGAGAGACACACATGTGGGCCCAGCTCTCTGAGGC
>NW_007763150.1:5766-6311 GCF_000696425.1 Galeopterus variegatus
CTGATTTTGAAAGGACACCATTTTTTTCTCAGCATGCATTTCTCTGAGTTCCCTCTTTCCCCGTGTTTATTTGATATTTTGAACCTTGGTTAAAGAGCAAGATGACATTTACATGAATGTAAAGTTGTTTTCCAGCCAGCCTGGAGCTGCTGCTTGCCACAAGACACGCACTAGCCAGACCCTGAGATAACATCAAGGACGGGAGCAGAAGCCAGAGGGAGCCTTGGAGAGAATTTGCACCGGGCCCCTTGCACGTGCCCCTCCCTCCTGCTTTTCATTTTCCCACACTCCATTCCCTCAGCCCCTCTTTAAAAAACCCTCAGAAAATCTGAGTCTTTGAGATGGCTTTAGCCTGGCCATTTTCCTTCAGGTTTACCAGAGAGATGGGTTAGCCTAACAGCTCTCCTCAGGTCACCGGTATTCCTGAATAAAAGCTGACTTCCATTTTCACCAACACTTGACTTTTGACACTTGGGATTTTTTGTTTGTTTTTGTTTTTCGTGACCAGCAAGGGGACCAGAAAGCTTGGCGTGGTGTCGCCCACA
>NW_007763151.1:0-331 GCF_000696425.1 Galeopterus variegatus
CCAAATTACGAAATCTGCTGAATTAGTTGACTTGTGATGTCTTTTCAATTGGGCCACTGTTCTAGGAAGAAGAGAACATTGGAAACATTGGATATTCACGGCAGGATCTGGGGGTGTCCTGGTGTCCAGAACCCCTACCCTTCACTGACCCTCCTACACTCTTGGAAACCACCTTCCCCACGCCCATGTAGGAGTTACCGTACAACAACAAGCTGATTTCCCTTATGATCCTCCCTCTACCTTATTCCAACCCTCTGTTTCTCCAAACCCGCAATTACATTAGATCCCATCATATTCCAAGGAGAAAACAATAAATCAAATCAAGAAAGAG
>NW_007763151.1:5928-6311 GCF_000696425.1 Galeopterus variegatus
ATTAATGTTAACTACAAAGCAAACTTACCAAAGATACTTTTTCCTGCAGATTGCCAAATTATGAAATCTGCTGAATTAGTTGACTTGTGATGTCTTTTCAATTGGGCCACTGTTCAAGAAGAAGAGAACATTGGAAACATTGGATATTCAGGGCAGGATCTGGGGGTGTCCTGGTGTCCAGAACCCCTACCCTTCACTGACCCTCCTACACTCTTGGAAACCACCTTCCCCACACCCATGTAGGAGTTACCCTACAACAGCAAGCTGATTTCCCTTATGATCCTCCCTCTACCTTATTCCAACCCTCTGTTTCTCCAAACCTGCAATTACATTAGATCCCATCATATTCCAAGGAGAAAACAATAAATCAAATCAAGAAAGAG
>NW_007763152.1:0-619 GCF_000696425.1 Galeopterus variegatus
TTTTTTTAAATTAGGAAGACTACGTTTCTACGATGATGTAGGAGATGACAATAATTATTAATATTAAAAAGGAGAACACTTGAAAGGGATGAAAAGGAAAGTCTGTAAAATCTCCTCCGAAGTTCCCAATACACTTACCATAAGCCTATGTGAAAGGAACTGGATTTAAAATCCACAGGAAGGTATGGTTTCTCCATGAATAGATTGGCTTCTCCCACACTGACTTCCTATAATCATGCTTCTTCTCAGTACATGTCTTTAGAGAACCATTTCATCTCATTTTACTTCTCTACCCCCATGTGCTTCAGGCCTTGACATTAAAAAAAAAATTGTCAGAGACAGGAAAACACTTATTAATCTGCTTCTCTTGTTTTGGAATGTTTTCCTTTTAATTTTAATACATGTATTTTCTAACATAAACAGGGTGTTTAACTATGATTCTCATGATTAACTTTTCCCCCCAATTACAACCATCCCATCAAGGTCAGGGTCCCTAAGGAAGCAGGTGAGATAACATACATTGCACACATGTGCCAAATTATTCTGCAGGCAGAGAAATTAACTAAAAATGAGTAATATGCTCTCAATTTAAACCTGGCAGGGGGGATTGTACTTTTAC
>NW_007763152.1:5589-6750 GCF_000696425.1 Galeopterus variegatus
CTGTCATTTCTTGAATTTGTGACTTTGGACAAGTCCCATAACTTCCTTGCAACCTTTAAAACAGCAACAGTACGGTCTTCTCATAGGGCTTGGGTGAGGCTCAGATGAGACCATGTGTCAAGCCCTTTGGAAATGGCAAAGTGCTACATGTTAGCTGGCCTTTTCCTATACTTACACCAATCTACAACCAATCCCACGTACCACTTAGCAGCCTTGGGGGAGCTAGTCTGTGGCAAAGCTAAATTCCACATTCTCTACATGTCCCTGACCCCGAGGCGACAGTTAAAATTTCTTGAGCATTTTCATTATATTCCCCTTCTTTTCCAGAATCTTGGATTTCAGTAGAAAATGCCTTGACTAAGAGTTTTGCTGACAGGCTGGAAACCAGAGCAGGAAAGATCGTGTGAAAGAACCATATGAAAACATACACATTTCTTCAAGGTGAATTAGAATATTTTATGCTTCTATAGCTTCTATTTATTCTTTTCTTTTTTTATCCTTTTTTTTTCAAAAAAATATTATTATTATTTTTAAAATTAAACTTTAAATAATCTTTATTTGGGGTTTCTAGGAGGATGGAGTAGACACACTTTTGTCTATTGTTTTAAACTAAGGACAATCAAACACCCTGCTCCTTTTATGTAAAACAAACACAACATGACTCTGAAGTTTCTCTCTGCCTCCTGAGTAGCCCCACTCACCTCTTCTGCACCTTTGCAGTCTGATTTTACCACCGTCCATGATTTTTTCCCTCACCCACAAAATACCATTTGCTGTGGGTTGAATGTGTCTCCCAAAGGTTCCTGTATTAGAACTTAATTCCCACCGTGACAGTGTTAAGAGGGTGGGGAATCCTATTATGGTAATTGAAAAGTAGGGCTTTTAAAGGTGATTCGATTGTGAGGACTGTGTCCTCATGAACAGATTGACCCATTCATGGAGTAATGGACATGGTTCTGATGGCTTCATTTATTATTTATTCCTTAAAAAAATTTTTTTTTTATTGAAACATAATTGACTATAGATGTCTGTGGGGCACAGCATTGACTGTGTGCAATATGTGATGCTTAAATCAGGATAATTAGTATATGCAATGTTACATAATGTAATTATTTTTTATAGCCCTTTAAAAATTCTTGATAATCCCCCTCTCCCTACCCC
>NW_007763152.1:11679-11900 GCF_000696425.1 Galeopterus variegatus
GTTAATAAAGTCTGTCTCTTTCATCCTTATCAGTGCTGATAGGCTACACCCAAATCACCTATGTCATGATGTGCTACGTTTGGGCAATAATCTTCATCTGTTGGGAGATGTGGTCTGACTTTGTTCTAATGTTCTAAAGTATAACTACCATAAATATTAATTATGCCTAAATATTAATATATGATTTGATATTCTCTGGTATAGTTCAAATGTATTTGTAT
>NW_007763153.1:0-1409 GCF_000696425.1 Galeopterus variegatus
GGACATTTTACATACAGAAGAAAATAAGTTTAATAAAAGCAAGTAAATGAAAGAAGGAAAGAAGAACAATGTAAAAGGTAAATATGTGGATAATTATAAATAAATATTGACCTATGAAATAATATTAATAGTGCATATGAAGATTATAATATAAAATATAATAAATAACAATAGCACAGAAGTCAGAAAGGGACAAAGGAGTTAAAGAATTTAAAAGTCCTTGCATTGTCCTGGAAATATTAATTTATATTTGACTCTAATAAGTGAAACACTCATGCTGTAATCCTAGAAAACCACTAAAAGCTGCTAGAGGAGAAAAATTAAACAATACAAATAATCGACTAATCCAATATAATAGAAGAAAGGAATAGGTACCAAAATTACAAAGTAATTGCAAATAGTAAGATAGTAGATTTATACCCCAATATGTCAGTAATTATTTTGAATGTAAGTAGAAAAAGAACTTCAAGTAAAAGACGAAGACTGGCAAGTGAAATTTAAAAAATCATCCATATGCAATAATAAGAGAAGCGTGTTAACCATACACATATGGAAATATTAAGGTAAAAGGGGAGAGAGAGGGAGAGAGAATGTCCACTTTTCAAGGTTGTTATATGAATTGAATAAAGTAACATATATGTAAAATCATCTAGCAAACAGCCTGTTATGTTAGTATTCTCCATACCTATATTTTCCCTTTCTCTTTATCATGGATACTGTATTAGTTTTGTAGGGTAGTTATAAATGATCACAAACTGGGTCATTTAAAACCACAGAAATTTATTCCCACAATTCTTCTATAAGTCTGAAATGAAAGTGTCAGCAGTGTTGGGGTTTTTTGAGCCTGTCAGGAAAAATCTGTTCCATGCCTTTCTCTGAGCTTCTTTTGGTTGCCAGCATTCCTTGGCATTCCTTGGAATTCCTTGGCATTCCTTGGCTTGTAGCGGAATTACTCCAATTTATCTTTGCCTTCGTGGCTATCTTTTCTCTGTGTCTTTGAATTTGTCTCTCTCCTTTTAGAAACAGCAGTCATTGAATTTAGGGCTCACCTTAACCTAGTATGACTTCATTTTAATTTGATTAGATCTGTAAAGATTCAATTTCCAAATAAAGTCACATTCATAGATAGGATTGGGACTTCAGCATATCTTTTGGGAAGACACAATTCAACCCATAATATATACCAAGCAGGCATAAAAGTAGAAGAAGCTAAGAGATTTGTGTAGGGTTCCATACAAAGCTATTAACAAAATAGCAGCTAGAAACAATTTATAACTCAGAATTCAATGCTTCTTCTAATATACCAAGCTACTTTAAGAAATCATCTTCATGTTCTAAAAGTAAACTTTTAGTTGTGACTGTACCTATTTATCTATTGTATGTGTTTGGGTGGATTTAGAACACTTAAA
>NW_007763153.1:2074-3465 GCF_000696425.1 Galeopterus variegatus
AAATCTTTTTAAATGATTAACAGAGAGAAAAATAATCCATGATTGTGAGTTTGCATGTGTATTTGTGTACACAACTGTAAAGGTGACAAACTGGAAGCCCATGTGCCATTTCTACCAGTAGAGAAGCGTGTTTTGTCCTGTACAGTATTGTTATTGTGGTGGTGGTGATTATTTTTAATAAGTCAAGATTTTAAAAATCAGAATATTTTACATAAAATTCCAGATTTCTAACTGCTCTTGAAAAATCACCTAGCAAAATTGGACTTGTTAAGGGACGCCCCAACCCCTACTGACCTTAACATATGCATTCTGCTTCTGTACAAGTCGCTTGCTAAAATAAATGGGGGAATCAACAGAGTAGCATGGCCAACGCCATTTTAGGCGGCTCTGCCATTTTAGCCTGGAAAGTCCCTATGGGGAATCTAGGGTGGGGAGGGGCTACAGGGCTAACCACAAAATTAGCTTATGTATTAGTTGCTTGCATTGGCTAGATTGTGTCAGGCGAAAATTTCCCGCCTAGCTAAAAATAAAAGCTGCGAGAGGTTTCAACTCGGGGCTGCGCACTTTGATTGGCCTGCGTAGCCCTGGCTGCCAGAAATAAACTCTCTTCCTTTTTCTATCACCCGGTTCTCGTGCGCAAATTTCTTTTACCCATCGGACGTTGGCCATAACAGACTCACATGACCTCAAGCTGCTGGGGTTGAGGAGTGAATGCACTATTCAGAGAAGTATGCAATTAGGTGGCCACAGTGCTCACCAATCCTCATTGTTTCTCTGGTTTGGTCTACCTCACTCATGTACCAAGTATGTCACATGCCAGATATTCTTAAGAATTTCAGTCATCTTAAGAAGTTCCCCTTGGTCTAGGAAACATTAAATTGCCTAGTATTGTACGATAGCCTCATTCAATGGGATGTCTATAACAACTGCACAAATATAATTCAGAGTTCAGTTCATGTCCATTTTACTATTCTTTTTTCTTCAGCAAGACCAAAATATAATTCTATTCTGCTTCACAAATCACTTCAAAAGACTAAGATTAATGATTGGTGGACAAAAAGAATTATTGTGTTTTGCAATGATGAATATGCTAATTTTCCTAATTTGATTATCACATACTGTACATAAATATGGATTGTCAACTCTGTACCCCACAAATATGTGCAATCAATTACATTTCAATAAAAATAATAATAAATCCTAAGGTATTTTTTTACATAAAAAGTTGCTACTATTGCTCTAATTTGAGAGGTTCCAATGGAACCTATCTATCATTTTCTTTATTGTTAAGATACCTAGGGTGTGTGTGTGTGTGTGTGTGTGTGTCTGCGCACAAGCATGCATGTTTGTGTGTAAAATTAATCGAAAAAAGAATATTAAGTAAATGCACC
>NW_007763153.1:5186-6311 GCF_000696425.1 Galeopterus variegatus
AAAAACCCCCCCCCCCCCCCGCCACTTAGCAAATGCTATTCTTCCTCAGAAAAATTATTGTCATTGTGGGGAAGGAGGGGTGGAAGTAGGCATGAAGGAACATACCCAGGTGTCAGTGCTGCCCTAGATGTAAAAACACTGCCCATCAAACACACTGCAGGGTTCCCACACTGAAGCCTCTCTAGCAGGCACATCTTTTAGAAATTAACCACTATTCTCAAGTACATACACATGTGCTTTCTCTTTTGCAGCTTGATACCTTAGTAATTAACATTAAATTAATGATTTGTAGACATTTTAAAATCGCATTCTAACTTCTGATTACTGAAAAATATACTCATGTGAAAGTAGCCCATTTTACTCTGCTGAAGATTTTTTCAAGCAGTACAAAAGTATTTAACATATGAAGTTTGTTTATTTCTCCTGAAGGTAATTTAGTGAGCTTCATGAGAAATTACTTTTTTTTTTCTATATGTTAATCCCAATATATTTATTCCAGCTTATAGCCGAGTCCAAAGCCCTAGACTTAGTTGCATTTCCTTGCATTTTAAAATTCTTCTAGTTGTGTTTAAAATGAGGTTTATACAGCAGCATGTTTGCTAACTATTCATCAACTTTTGTAACTAGAAACTCATATTGGTTTATATAAAGAAAACCAGTTAGAGATATTTAACTACAAACAGAATAACAAGGGTTATACTTATTATTAAAATAAAGGAAGTTGTGATCTAAACAATAGTATTTCAATTATGCAGCAGTGATAATGTAATTGATTAGAGGAATTCACTATCAGTCTGAAATATCATGTACTTTCTTCCTAGTACTGCAATTACTTTAGTAAAAAACATGGCTTTATTTTGGTCATCTATATCACAGCAACTAGAAAATCCCCTGAGTGATAAATCTTACCGTTCTTTTAAATTATTTCTCATCTTCAGTGAAAAGGCATTTAATAGATATCCACTGATATTTTCCATCATGATTACCACATATTTCTTCTTATATCATTTATATTAGTAAAGGTAAAGCCCCTTTTAAAATTGATATCAATCTTGAAATTCATGGATATCTCAAAGCCTCTACTTTGCCTTAATGTTAATTGAAAAAGTAGGTGTTTGTACTGAT
>NW_007763154.1:0-511 GCF_000696425.1 Galeopterus variegatus
CAACCACTGTTGGCAGCAAGCATTTCTGTAGGCAAAGGGCACGAGAAGTGCCCAAGAAGAACGCCAGAAATACTGTAAAAATGTCTAAAACATTGATTCCTCTTGATTCCTTCTAGGCCCAATTCTTTCAGATCCCAGGTTTGGGGAACCAGGCTCATTAGTAGAAGAACTTCTTTATAAAAGTCATAATCTGTAAGATGTGCTTTTTAGAGTTCTCAAGAAAAGGAATATGGTGTCCGGGGTATTGAAACGACTGTAACAATCCCAGGCTGTTTTCTTTAGGAAACTCTCAAATGGCTACATTAGCTCTAGATGAAGACATGGGAAGACTTTGGCAAGCAACACTTCTGAATGAATGATTTCTGAAAAATATCATACATCTGTACTTTATAACCACAAGGTAAGGTAATAGATAACAATTTTCTATCTACTAGTTCTACGTCCTTGAGTATGAAGAATACAGATCTTTGCAGAAGCTCAATAAATATTTGCTATCTGGACTTAATTTCAA
>NW_007763154.1:5843-6311 GCF_000696425.1 Galeopterus variegatus
TAGCACTTGAGCTGCTTTTAGAAATATGTGTAAAGTTTTGGAAATCAGTAAAACCTAAGAGCCCAAAACCAAGAGCAAGAGTGCCATGTGGTCCAGTCCGGAAATCAGAGGCAAAAAAGATACACGTACTTAGAAATGTAATTAGATTGTGGAGGGTCTTAAATCTAGATACAAGGAATTTGGATCTTCTTTCTGCTAAAACAAATACTGCACATGATGGTGCAGAGCACAAGCACTTCTCAGTGAAGGCTATATGTAAAAAACCCCAATGCATATAAAAATGGCCACAAGTAGGTGAACTTTCTACACCATTATTGAGGTTAATCTAAAAAATGTGTGAAAATAATTTGTATTCATTTTTGAGGGTTGTGTTTCAGAGGCACAGATTCTAGAAAAAAATTGGCACATTATCCAATAACATTGAAACGGATTTCATTACTACCAAATAAAGAACGTGTTTTCCCTTCT
>NW_007763155.1:0-6311 GCF_000696425.1 Galeopterus variegatus
CAGAATCTTCTCCTTAGGGCTCAGAAGCTCCCATGTACTTCATCTGAAGATAGAAAAGAAACATTTTCATGCAGAATGACAAGACTCTGGAGGGCATGCTAGCAATTCTTCAGTAGATGCTCTATAGTGTCATTATTTATTTTATTTTCATGCTGCCTTGCAGACAACTGAATCTTACATTCTGTATTATAAAAGCAACAGGTAATGTGAATCAATCACTTACTCTGAGCCAAGCACTGAACTAGGTTCTTGACATACTTTACTTCATTTAAGGCTAACAACAACTTTGAAAATTTTAGAGATTAGGTAACTGGGGTTAAGGGAGATTGTCAATTGCTCAAAGTCACAAATCTATTAAATGTCAGAGCTAGCATTTGAACCTGGTATTGTTTATTTTCAAATCCCATCATTTTGAACTTCTACTTCTGGCCATGAAGGAGAAAGACCNAAGTCAAGGGTTAAGATCCCCTTACCGGTCATCTTTAAAAAAAAAACAAAAAAACAAAAAACATTTTTTTCAAATTTTGAAAGCTGCATAAATTTCTCTACTGCTTCGTCAGATCACACAGCCCATCCTGGTGTAAAACATAGCTGCTGGGTGGGGCCAGTGCTCAGTAACTCACACGTCCCTCTGAGGGAAAGAGAGCCAGAGCCCAGAAAAGCTGTGTCCTCTCTGGGACCTGCAAAATGACTCTAAAACACTCACTTGGCCAGTTCATGTAGTTTAGGATCTTCTGCAGTTGAATTGCATTTATTTCTGGATACTGAAGCGAAAGCAGAACAGCAGTCCTCCAGCATATACTCAACATGGTATATGTGCCATTTTTAAGCAGAAACTGTTATATTGCACATAAGAAATGTGACTAGACATGTCATTAAATCTTGGATTTCATAAGAATTTTTACAATGCTTTTTAACAGGGTTGCAAGTTCAGAGCACCCCAGCAGGGCAGGACCCTTCAGAAGCAGGCTTACAGGGAGCAGTGATTCTCAAACTAGGTTCTACGGAAGTGTTTCAGAGGTTCAGCAAACAATTCAGTTTAAATTTTATTCTTAACAAAATGTCATCAGCCAATACTCCAGATTTTAATTTTAGAGTTTATCAAAAGCAATTTTCTACATTAACATTTGAATTTCAAATATATCAATAAAATACAAGTATCACATATTTGAATTTATGAAACTGATACATATTCATAATATACAACTTTTACCTTTTTATATATATATATATTGGGATTCTCTATGGGATTTCATTTGATTAAAGGAACCAGCATAAAATGTTTGAAAACCACTGGCATGGAGGAAAATTTTTATAAACAACACATGTGAGATTCTGATTTATCCTTTCTGGCTACATTAAGCAAAATATGAGATGGAGAAGGCAGGTAAGTTGGGAATTTAAATTGGGAATGTCACTAACATGGAGCTCGTGTTCTTTCAGTTTTCATGACATCGCTCAAATGTGAGATCCCAGATTTCCAGTGTGTTTACTGCCCTATTCCTAAGTGTCTTGCAGGTGAGAGAGAGAGAGAGAGCGGCCTCAGAGTCCTACACTTACACCACTGGCCTCCTGCCAGGCTCAGGTCTGGGTCAGCCCTAGGAAAGACCTCCCGGGGACAAGGTGTGTGGCCACAGGGCTTCCTCCTCCCTAAGGCCTTCTTACCAGTCCCACCCCTTTTCCAGGACCTTTCTCTCTGGGCCTCCCTTAGATGCCCGCCACAGGCCCTGTGAGCTCGTTGTTGTCATGCCCCCCACCCCTCCCATGCCCAGCACTGATTCTCCACTCTGCTACATTCCATTTTCTCAGGGATGGAAGATTAAAGTTGCCTCTCTTACAACTAATCGAGGCAGCTTCCAAGAACAGAAAAATCCTTTTACGGAAGCCTTCTGGAGACAATGGCTGTACTCACTTGTCTAAAAACTTGAGGACTTTATAGAAAGTGGCAGTTTGGGGAATAGGTGGCCTGAAATCATAGTTTACACACAGCGTCAAGCAGATGTGAGCCCATACTTCATAGAATTCCGTGTTCTGCTTTGTCCCTGCTCCTCCCGTCCCTTCACCAACTTACCTTTTCCAAGAGTTTGGTGAAGAATTCATTCTGCCCTTAATTTTGGTCCACTGTCTCCTACAAGAACAGACACACAGAAGGACACAATCATTCACCTGTGTAAATGGGCTCACGTGCACATACTAATGTCTCATGGCTTCCAGGCCTCTGAAATCCATGGGTTTGACCTCGCATTGGCTTAAATTTTCCACTGTAGCATTCACAGACTTCCCTTGTTTCTCCAAATCTCCCTGACGTTTGGGGAGGTAACAAGTAGTGAAATGGGCAAAAGAAACACCGGGCAGAGAGAAGCAGAAGAAAGTACAGGTATTACTCATGCACCTGCGGCCCTGGGCCCTCAGTGATGAGCACGTGACTAAAGGGCCAATCTCTACTCCTTATTGGTGCAGAAACAGTAGAGCCTGGGTACTCTCAGGGTGAAATAGGTGATATAGTAGCAATAGAACAGGGTCTGAGAGGATCTGTGTACCTCCTGCCCTTACCCCTTAACATCCTGGGAGAAACCCAGTCTTGGCCTTGAAAATAGTCCTGGCCACATGGAATTCCACTGACTACTCACCCCAGAGATGACAACACTGGGATTGCTGCCAATCTTACTGAGGGGGGAAAAAAGACAAAGAGTTTCCTCCTGGGGATCATCTTGGGAACATTTTGACCAATATCTCCCTCCCTGAGAAGTTCGTCTTCCAAGTTCCTTAGCTTGCCCAGCTCCCACACCTCTCCTCCCCCTTCTCCTGGAAGTGCGCAGCAGTCCAGCCACATGGCACAGCACACCGCCTGGATCTCCCCATGCCCTCTTCTAACTGCTCCTGCCATATTTTAAGACCCAGTGGTCTGACATGGCAGTGATGCCTAAGATCGAGTCAAACTACCCACGGTCAAGACATAAAAAACAAAACAATCGCAAACAGCTGGCATTGAAGGACTGTCATGTCAAAACCACCACAGGCAAAATTGTAAGTTGGGCCGAGATGTGTGCATGCTGATTCAGCTGCATACACTAGCCGAGTAACTGAGTAATCTGAGCCCGCAGGTAATGCTGCCTCCCCCATCCGAACAATCCCTCTGCCTCTCCTAGGAGTCACCACCTCCCTGAAGCCATCCCTGCTTCCCCAGGCATGGAGGATGGCTCAGATGCTGTTCTAACAGCCTGCGCATATGAATGCTCACACTGGACGCACTGTGACGTCAATGACTGCTCAGCTGTCTGCATCCTTTCCAGTCATTGAGCCTCAGGAGGACAGGGTCATCTCTGCTCTATCTTTTTATCCTGGTGTCTAGTGGTGGTAGTTTGTTAGTGGAAGGAGAGTGGGAAGGGAGAGGGAGGGGTGTAGTCCATGCAGAGAGCTGCCCTGGCCTCCTGCTACCCCTACTTCTCTTCCATCTTGGCAGCAGAGACCCTGGCCTCTGCCATTTCCAACCTTGCCCTCCTTGACCCCTGACTCAAGGGGGCCCCAAACTCCAGGAGATGCCTTTTGTCCTTACTAAAAAATGTCCTTCCAGGAGAAGACCCTCAGGACAAACTCTGACTCCTGGTAGGCTTCAGACATGCAGGGTACAATGTGGTACGTCCAGCCACCGCTCGTGACTCACTTCTCTTTCCTTGAGATAAACCTCAATCTGACTCAGAGCAGTGTTTCTCCAGAAGAACTCAGGGAGCAGTCTCCTCTGGTCGTCATAGTACTATAAGTAGAGAACAAGGGACACCAGTGGAGGTGATCGCCCAGGGTTGTGGCCAGACCTGGGGCCCTTGCCCAGGAGCCAGAACTAAGGTGGCCTCTGATATGCCAAATCCAACATATCCCCATGAAGGACAAGACACAAGATGTAAGAAGGAAGGAAAAAACGAGAGCATGCCAAGGGCACCACCCTCACTGGAACCTTATCAGCGGCTGAGAAAGCACACGCCGATGACTTGACATTACGTTAAAAGCAACACTGACACAAAATGGTGTCAGAAATGTTCCTGTGCCTGCAGTTTCCACATCATAGTTCAGGAGTCTGAGGCTCAGACAAGTTAGGTCACCTCTCCAAAGTCACCCGGCTGGTGAAAGTCCCAGCCGGAACTGGACTTCAGGACAGCTAAGCTCCAATGCCCATGCTCTTTACACTTCCTGATGCTGCCTCCATGTATGCGATACAATTGCAGGGTTGATTGTGACATGATTTATGGTCACAGTTACAGATGGACCGTCACCATCTTCCCACCCATATGATAACAGCCACATGCAGATGAACTGGACATTCCACATCATCTCAGGGAAACCAGCGTCATAAAGGGAAGAGAGAACTGGAAAGAAGCTCAGAGGACCTGGATCGGGGCTTCGGTTCTGACACTGCCTGGGCATGTGCTTTGTTTCGTCTGACTCCCTCTCTGCCTCCTTTATTTCCCCGAGTCTCCCTATTATTCGCTTTTGCCTCTTCTCCCCTCTGTTCTCACTCAGGGCTATGGAAGGAGGGAGAGGAGGTCCATACTGAGATTCTGTCTGCAGTTTATACACAACTGCTAATAAAAACATTACCCATCCCCATAAAAATATGTTTTGCAAATTCCATTCAGGGTCGGAGAAACAATATACGTCCTGGTGATGCATGCTCTTTTTATCAGACGAGAACTAAGGAATCATCCTATTGCCTTTTTTGCCTTGACTGCTAGGAATCTCAGAGCTAAATTGAATAATCAGCCATAGAACCTGTCCTAAATTTAGTTTTCCTGGTCAAATCAAATGCTTACCTAGCCCTCATCCATTTATTACTACTTTGTTGCCTTTTAAATTTTATAAATGGTCTGCCGTATTCCTTCATTTGCACTTTTTATTGTAGGTTGACCCAAATTCTATTTAGAAATAGGTGTGATATAAATAACTTCTTTTTAAATTAATAGGCAACTTTGGGAGCACTCAGTGTTCCCACAGGAGGGAAAAACAAACAAAAAGCCAAGTAAAGACCCAATGAAAAATGTTTTTTGTTTATAAAAGTCCTCTTACTTGATTCAATCCAATCTGAGAAAATGAAGTTTTACACTCCCGTTTTCTTTGGAAAACAAAATAATAGCTGTCATTCTCAGAGTCTGGAAACCCTCAGGCCTTCTTACCTGACCCCTCCAGGCTGCCACCGCAGCTGAAACACAGAGCTGTGCTTGTCCCTCTGCCCATGTTCCTGTCCTATTTTCCCAAGCCTTTGTCCCTTCTCCCTGGGGAGGTGAGCTGCATGGTCTCTGGATGCTCCATGTGTTTTAGTTCTATTTGATTATGGGCTCCATAACTCAGTCAAGACTGTGATTTATCATCCGACCTATGCTGTGACAGCCTTCAATATTAGCCCTAGGTATTTACATATGGATTTAATAGATTCTAAAATTTATTGTTTCTCTGCTTGGCTCGGAGACTTCTCTGTAGATACGTAAGAATTTCTTGGGGTCCTAGGATAAAAAAGAATAGCAGGTGCTCTTTACTTACACACACACACACACACACACACACAAACACGCAGTTGGAGGTATTGTCATTCTCATAGCTTCTGACATAAGGCTGCTACAATCAAATTGAATTTCACGGTGGCTTGGCCACGTGTGATATCAGTCCAAACTAGGGTCAGCTGACCAAGCGTGGAACTCGCCTTGCTCTTCTGAAAAGCAAAAAGAGAGATCTCATTAGGCACGGAATCCAGCTCTTTCACAAGCCCAAACCCTAATGAAAGCTGATATATAAGACTCCACCCAGAGGCCCCCTCCCCTCCCACAAGACCTGATGTTCTACAAGTGACATTTTAATCCATTGCTGAAAATTCTAGAAAAGGGTGAGGGAAGGAACCCTTGGCTTGTTGGGAGAAGACAAGGAAGATAATATTGATTGCACCAACTATGTGCCAGGAACAATGATAGGGACTACCACAGGATCGCCTTTTATTCTACCCTTTACATAAATACCATTGTTTCCATTTTACAGATGGAGAAACCCATGCTCAAGAGCAAGGAGATGACTTGCTCTAGATCACATATTCCTATGGGACAGAGCCAGCACCAGAACCCAAGTCTGTGGACAGAGATGGATGGTGAAGAGGACAAGAAACAGGCACACATGATAACTGCTGGAGACCCCTGTGCTCAGCCACGTGTCCCCCATGTCCCAAGCCCCCAGTCAAATACCAGAATTCTCCATCATCGTCTTTACTCAGAAGCAGAATCTTCTCCTTAGGGCTCAGAAGCTCCCATGTACTTCATCTGAAGATAGAAAAGAAA
>NW_007763156.1:0-218 GCF_000696425.1 Galeopterus variegatus
AAAACTCTGGAAACTATACAAACACATGGAAATTGAACAACATGTTCCTGAACAATGATGGGTCCAAGAAGAAATTAAACAGGAAATCTAAAAATTACTTGAAACTAACAAACTAACTAAAATTAAAGACACTTCATACCAAAACTTGTCAGATATAGCAAAAGCTGTACTAAGAGGAAAGTTTATTTCAATAAATGGTCATATCAAGAGAATACACA
>NW_007763156.1:5394-6311 GCF_000696425.1 Galeopterus variegatus
GATATAACCCTTGAAATCCACTTAATTCTCATCTTTACATCTTGGATTTGTGGATTCATGTCTACAAAAGTGACTGGAGTCTATCTTCAACAATTGTTTTCCTGACAAACAATATATAGTTGGGGATTTGACAAAACAGCTCTTCTGTATGGAATTTTTAACAAAAAGAAAAAAAAACTTTATAAATTGAATCATATCTGAAGTCATCAATTTCTGATCAAGTTATAAATATGTCAAATGCCATTCTTTAAGTAAATAGTGAATGTCACTTTATTTTTTTCTACTTTTCCTTCAAAACCTCTGAAGCTGTCCTTAGAGCAATGTAAAGTGTAAAGGAAAAATATGGTTTGCAATTGAGATTTCCTGTTAATAGTCATTCTATATTAGTTGTATAAAATGCTTTTATTTTTCTTCTGGAAATAGCAGTAAATTTGCATACTGGTGACATTTCAGAAATCCCATCTTGGACTATGACTTACACTTTATATTGCATTATAAATACTAGCTTACTTTCAAACCCCATGTGTGTCACTCATGTAGAAACCAACTAGACTTTGAGGTCATTACTCACCTTATTTTGCAGCATTTATTACTCTTGTATATTCACAGCAAATGGCGTCTGGGTTTTAAGGTATATATTCTGGTTGTTTTTTTGTTTCTTTGTTTGTTTAATCACTTGCATTTTATACATTTTATATATTTTTTTCTTCTCTGTGCCTAATGCATGTTATAGAGAAAAATATATATGTAATTCAAAATTAAGATACCACATTTCAGTTTAGGATCTGATTCTGTCTGAATATAAATCTTTTACATTGCTATTCTGTATTTATCTCTGCTATAAACTTTAGTAGAAAAAATATTTTTTTTCTCTAGATCTATGATTAATCATGTCTTAACTTTCCCATCCCATCCTT
>NW_007763157.1:0-249 GCF_000696425.1 Galeopterus variegatus
TGGCTCAGTGGTGCACTCGGTAGAGTGCAGTGCTTGGGAGCACGGCGGCACTCTCGCCGAGGGTTCAGATACCATATAGAGACTGGTCTTCTCACTGGTTGAGCGCAGTGTGGGCGCGACACCGAGGGTTGCGGTCCCGTTGCCTGTAGCAGTGCGGGTGCGACACCAAGGGTTGCGATTCCATTGCCGGTCACAAAAAAAGACAAAAGGAAAAAAAAATTTGCTGGTGGGTCACTAGGGGTAATAGTG
>NW_007763157.1:5646-6311 GCF_000696425.1 Galeopterus variegatus
TTTTCACAGAAACACAGAGAATAATATTTGACCACATATATGGGTATTGTGGACCAGCCAATTTGACACATAAAATGAACCATCATGAATTCACCCCTTGTCAACTTGTTACTCAAAACACATTTTCTTAAGCCACACTTAATTTCTATAAAGACAATAAGAGAGTCATGCTTCTGCCTAACAGGAAATTCTGTGTTGTGTACAACTAGTCCAATTTCTCCTTGGTAGTCAGGATTCATCACTGCAGCCAATATCCAAACTCCCTTCTTGGCCTGTGCATTTAGTGGGGGACAGTCTTAAATTACAGCTCCATGGAATCACTGCTGTGTCTCCTGGTGGAGCCCTTCTCCCTTTGGAACTAAAACATCTAGGGTAGCAGAGCATATAATTGTAAAAAACATGAAGTAAAAATTTTGCAGGCTGGCTCAGTGGTGCACTCGGTAGAGTGCAGTGCTTGGGAGCACGGCGGCACTCTCGCCGAGAGTTCAGATACCATATAGAGACTGGTCTTCTCACTGGTTGAGCGCAGTGTGGGCACAACACTGAGGGTTGCGGTCCCGTTGCCTGTAGTGGTGCGGGTGCGACACCAAGGGTTGCAATCCCGTTGCTGGTCACAAAAAAAGACAAAAGGAAAAAAAAATTTGCTGGTGGGTCACTAGGGGTAA
>NW_007763158.1:0-387 GCF_000696425.1 Galeopterus variegatus
TACATTGTTACTAACTATAGTACCACGCTGTGCAATAGATCTCAAAAAAACTTATTCCTCTTGTCTAACAGAAACTTTGTACCTTTTGGCCAGCATCTCGTCATTCCTCCCACCTCCCAGCCTTTGGTAACCACCATTCTACTTTCTGCTCCTAAGAGTTTGATTGTTTTAGTTTCCACATATGTAGGATTGTGCAGTATTTCTCCTTCTGTGCTTGGCTTATTTCACTTAGCATAATGTCCTCATATTTTTTTTTTCTAAATATGTTTATAGTTTTCTAATTAGTTTGGTTTAGATATTGCTTAGTTAAGGTTTTAATTTTATGGTTAGGTCTATAACTCATTTTGAGTTAATTTTTGTACATAGTGTAAGATAAGCTTTTTATAT
>NW_007763158.1:6077-6311 GCF_000696425.1 Galeopterus variegatus
TTTTATTTTGACAATTTATATAAAAATTTCAAAGATATTGCAGAGAGATTCCACATATCTTCACCCAGGTTTCCGCCATTGTTAACATCTTACATTACCATGGTATGTTTATCACAACTAAAAAACTGACATCGGTGCATTACTATCAACTAAAATCTTGACTTTATTTAGACTTTACCAAATATGTCTTCTTTCTGTTCCAGGATTCCATCCATCATACAACATTTCATTTAG
>NW_007763159.1:0-401 GCF_000696425.1 Galeopterus variegatus
TTTCCCCATTTGAACAAGGGACAGGGACCGGGTGAGGCAATGGTCTTGGGCCCAGCTGTGACGTGGTGGCCTAACCTCAGCAATCCAGTGCAATACTGTAATGCAATTTTTTAAAAATCAAAAATAAAGACCTATAATGAGCAAACACTTTAAGACAGGATCCAACTCTGCACTTGCATGGCCTTTCCTTGCCTTCATCCCAGGCCAACTTCCAAAAAAACTTTATTTAAAAAAAACCAAAGCAGCTAACCCCTGGGGCCATAGTTTTTTTTTTTTTTTTCCTCCTTTTTGTCTTTTTTCGTGACCGGCAACGGACCGCAACCCTCAGTGTCGCGCCTGCACCGGACCGGGACCTGCAACGGGATCGCAACCCTCGGTGTTGCCCCTGCACCTCGCTCAGC
>NW_007763159.1:5798-6311 GCF_000696425.1 Galeopterus variegatus
TGGTCAAGGGGCACAAACTTTCAGTTATAAGATGAACAAGTCTGGGGATCTAAGGTACAGCTGGGGTAATGATGGCTGCATTTGTGGTAATCACTACCGAATGCGTGTGTATGTAAAATCACCTTGTACACATCGACAAGAGAGACTCAAATATTAAAAGGCAGCTTCTTTAGGATTGTTCTGTCATAACTCTACCCGGATTGATTACTCTAACAAAGTTTTTTTTTTTTTTTTTTTTGTTATTGGACACCCAGCCTAGCACTCTAAGAACTCTGGAGCTACGCTGCCTGAAACCCAGCTCTGTCCTAGGTCTCTTCACCTTCTTCCTTCAGTTTCCCCATTTGAACAAGGGACAGGGACCGGGTGAGGCAATGGTCTTGGGCCCAGCTGTGAGGTGGTGGCCTAACCTCAGCAATCCAGTGCAATACTGTAATGCAATTTTTAAAAATCAAAAAGACCTATAATGAGCAAACACTTTAAGACAGGATCCAACTCTGCACTTGCATGGCCTTT
>NW_007763160.1:0-388 GCF_000696425.1 Galeopterus variegatus
CTGGTGTGGGAGAAGGAAAGAGGAGCATCGAGGGAAGAGAAGAAGAGATCTCTGAGGTTTTTGTTAGTTCTGAAATGGTGACTGATGATTTCACATTTACCTCCAGGAAGAGTCATTCCTTCTTCACTACCTTAGAATCTTGTAGACACCATCAAAAGCAAACTTCCCATTTAATTTGTCTGGTTCTAAAACCAGCTTTTACCAATTGTGCATGCAAGTACACTAATTTAGAAATTTCAAAAGACCACCATTAATTTAAGAAAATCTCTAGGCACGGGGGCCCATTTTCCTAGGTATTTGCAAAATGCATCTCCATAGGTATTATACATAAATCCAACTTGTGTTTCCAAGGGGGGTTTCCCCTAAGGAAATCTCCATTTCTGAGGAG
>NW_007763160.1:5952-6311 GCF_000696425.1 Galeopterus variegatus
ACCAGAATCCTTCTATATATTGTTCCATGCAACTTTACCCTGTATTAACTTTAATCTGTAACTTCACTAATAAAAAACAACTATGACTACAACATTAGGTTGAGTCCTCTGAGTTCTTCCATCAAATCACTGAACCTGAAAATGTTCGTGGGGTCAGACCATGAGTGCCAGCGCTCAACCAGTGATTGCTCAGGACTTAAGGGGTCCCTGGGAGGCCCAACTTTTATTACAAACTGGGAATGACCCAGGCAAACTACAGTGGGTTCATCACCTCATATGCAGAGCTAACCCAAGACATGTGGAAATGTTGATTCTTGTTCAGGTCATTGCTTGTGCCTGTACTACCTCTCAATCACATG
>NW_007763161.1:0-266 GCF_000696425.1 Galeopterus variegatus
CCACTTGGTATTCTTTCTGTCAAAGTCCTGTGGAACATTGGTACCATTCTATAAGTTCCCCCAAATAATTCTACGTTGCAAAAAACTTTAAAATATTTGGAAACTTTACTTAAAATACTCTAATCCTGGAGAGTCAAGTGTTCATTAGCCTATTAAAGATGTTGAGAAGTACTGTGGTAAAGTAACAATAAGCTGTTTAACTTACCTGCTTATAGAAACATTTTTTCCTACTGTAACCCTATTAACTCTTCATAGCATTGAATAAA
>NW_007763161.1:5811-6311 GCF_000696425.1 Galeopterus variegatus
TCTCTCCAGCATACTCTGTAAAGTTCAAGCCTCTGGAATGAAGCTTCTTATCCTCTGTGCATTCATGTGTTCATCAAATTCTGAGAAGAGGTTCATGAACCAAAAAAAAAAAAAAAAAAGATTAAGAGCCACAGTGCTGACTATTATGACTGAAGCATGGCTGCTCTATTTATGAGGAGTCGGGGTTTGGAACTTTTCTACCTAGTCCGAGCTTTCTATGTTCAATGACAGACACCACTTGGTATTCTTTCTGTCAAAGTCCTGTGGAACATTGGTACCATTCTATAAGTTCCCCAAAATAATTCTACGTTGCGAAAAACTTTAAAATATTTGGAAACTTTACTTAAAATACTCTAATCCTGGAGAGTCAAAGGTTCATTAGCCTATTAAAGATGTTGAGAAGTACTGTGGTAAAGTAACAATAAGCTGTTTAACTTAACTGCTTATAGAAACATTTTTTCCTACTGTAACCCTATTAACTCTTCATAGCATTGAATAAA
>NW_007763162.1:0-366 GCF_000696425.1 Galeopterus variegatus
TAACCTCAGCTCTCCTTTTGAAAAGTTCAATGTATTATTGATTGTTTTTCTTTCTTTCTTTAAATTTATACATTTATTATTTAGTGCGCACTTATGAGTGAAGGCATGCAGTCACTTATTTTGACTTAAGTGTGGCAAAAGGATAACAGCAAAAAGTCAGGCTGTATAACATCAACAGATTATGTGACAATGGGCAAATCACATCTAAAATCCATTTTGAAACAATCTTTCTAATAAGGTAGAAATAACTTGGCAAACACTTCCTGAACTATTGAGAACAACTATCAGGATAGTGGGAGCCTCAAGATTATCTCTAGATGCCAAATATGGTGACAGGCTATGTCTGAGAGAGCTCAGACACTAGAA
>NW_007763162.1:6103-6311 GCF_000696425.1 Galeopterus variegatus
CCCTTCCTCCCTCTCTCCCTCCCTTTTCCCTCCCTCCCAGTTAAGAGTGAGAACATGTGTTATTTCACCTTCCTTGTTTGGTTTATTTCACTTAACATGATTTTTTCCAGACACATCCATGTTGCTGCAAATGGCAGAATTTCATTTCTTTTTATGGCTGAGTATATATACTCATTTTCCTTATCCAGTCATCCATCGAAGGACATTT
>NW_007763163.1:0-263 GCF_000696425.1 Galeopterus variegatus
AGCCTTACATAAATTCTAACCGAGCCTTAACTAAGTTGTGTTTGAATTAATGTAAACAACCCTGACTCTATCCATTCAGCAAAGGAAAAGGTAGAAACTTGTACATTTTTCTTTTATACACATTAAGTGTTTAAATAAAAATTTATTAGCCATACCAAGTGTTTCCATGATCTACTGGAGTGAAACAAACTTCTCTAAAACGTAATGGCTTAAAACCAAAACAATTTTTTCAGTTATCTGGGTTGGCTGGCTCTGCTAGTCGA
>NW_007763163.1:5649-6311 GCF_000696425.1 Galeopterus variegatus
ACTGAGAATTTATACATTTACCCTTAAAAAGTATCTTTGTTTTGACAACCAAAAAAGCTGATGATGAAAGAGAAACATGTTAGTTTTAAGTCACAATTAATTTGGACATTGATTAATGTATTTCTTCTGAATGAGTCACTACTCTAATAATAACCGATAAAAGGATGTGAATGGAAAGCAAATAAAAATAAACATTTCAACCGGTAGTTATTTTGAGTACAGCAGCAAACTGGATAACAGTTGTACCTCGTTCCTTTCTGCTCTTTAGCTTGAGTGGGAAAATAATTAGTGAAGAAGGGAGGGATCATCTGAGTTTACATATGATAATTTATAAAAAATGATCAATGTCATCAGACAGTAGCAATTAAATCTTGCCCATAAATTGTAAACTTGAGGAGCCAAATTTTAAAATATAATGAATGTATGGAAACTTTTTCCTCCAAATAGAATGTTATGATTATATTTTTCCTGTTTTGCTTACTGCAGAGTTTTTGTACGCATTTCTCTTCTGCTGAACACAGAGAGCAGGATGTCCCTCTTGTATAAGGGGGCATATTTGCAAAATTTCCTCTGTAAAAAAGAGAAACATTGATTAGCCAAGTGGCTATTAATTTCTCTAATTTGTGCATGCATTTATACAAGTTGTTTTGATCATTCACTAA
>NW_007763164.1:0-669 GCF_000696425.1 Galeopterus variegatus
CACGCACGCACACATACACATAGGAATTTCTGCCAGTCACAGACTATTGCTTTACCAAAAGTAGTTTAGCCACTTGAAATGGTTGTTCTGAACAGCTCTTTTGAGGAGCAGAGGAATTGCTGAAGTGAAGCAAACATGCCAGGAGATCTCAGTTCTAATTAACGCTGCCACTGGTTGCTGTGGAACTTTATTAAAGTCACTGTTGTTTAGTAAATCAGAGATTCCCCACAGGGTGATTCTTGAAGGCAGTGGAGAACTGGGACCCCAATGCTCATGAAAATAATGGGAAAAAAATGAGGAAATTATACAAGTAAATATGCTATTAACAAAAACTCAGATTTCAATCACTGAATCAATTAACAAGTAGTTTCCAAGAAGCTTGTATTCGACTCTGTTATGGTTTCTGGGACACACACACTCACACACACACACACACACACGCACACACACACACGCGCGCGCACACACACACACACCCATAGGCTATATAGAATAAAATCTCTGCCATTTAAAGATCTACTATGTTTCTTCTTTTTTTTTTCAAGTTTTTGATGCTTTTATTGGATAGCACAATGCTAAACAAGATTGAGTCATATAAACTATTTTTTTTAAATGTAGAATTTGGATTATAAAAACAATTAAACAAGCAAATAAAACCATCTGAGCTGC
>NW_007763164.1:2300-3199 GCF_000696425.1 Galeopterus variegatus
ACCTGGAGAGCACAGGGGCAACCCAAGGGGACAGAAGCTGCTCAGTCCAGCTGATACTGACGTAAGAAACGCTCACCCAAAGTTCCCAGATTCAATTGCTATTACATGAAAGCTCCCAATTTTTCAATACAGCTCAATTTTCAGAAAACATTGAGTCCTCTGGCTTGGTAAGACCTGAAGACTGCCAATTTGCATTTTCTGGTTTGCAGAATCCAGGCATGATCATACAGTTGGAGGCACGGATTTGACCCTGCATCACAGAGAGGCTGGCTTCTGATGAAAACAGCCGGTGCCAGCAGACAGCTTGCACTCATGGCTTTTATTTTACAGAAGCTGCAGCTCCTTGGGAAGTCAATGGTAGGGGTAGGAACAGGAATGAGAGCGAGGCATGTGGCTTTTGATGGTCAGGAAGAGAGAGGGAATTTCTTATCTCTGGAAGAACAGAGGCCTGGAATTCCAAGAATAAGGAGAACCAGGAGCCAGCACGCTGGTAAAGTGGCACATTCTCTCATTGGGAAGGAAGATGGGTGCATAGAGTTTGCATGGGGCTTCCAGTGAGGGTGGACTTTATACATTGTGGTTCCAACCTCCAAAATATGGTGGGGTCTTTGTGCTTACACAACAGATCCCCTGTGATAACCAGTGTGAGCTAAAGACTAGAAGAGCCTTACTGTGTGTTCTGTTCTGCAGAGCATTTCTGGGCTTCTCAACACAGGGCAATATTTCCCATCATCGTTTATGATTCGGCCCTTTACATCCAAGAGGAGTACGATGCACACAAACTCAGAGAAGTAAAAAACACATATGATATAATTTTATTAAAGAAAAAGAAATGTGACATTTTTTGTACTCCACATGTATGGAGTAAATTTTATGCTAATTATAAATGCATGCATGTA
>NW_007763164.1:5744-6310 GCF_000696425.1 Galeopterus variegatus
CCACACATTGCAAGTACGACATAAGATTTTCTTTAGCTACATGCAGTCTAACTGGACATGAGACTACAATTAGTGCAGCAGCCTGTGCTTCACTTATTTGTGTATTTTTCAGCTGACTTTAGGTCAGTGTGATGGCCATTTTTAGATTCTCTTGAGTTTGCATTTATAGATGAAATTTGTAGGAAGGATCAGAGGCAGGCCTTAAGACTTGGTTGCAATGTTATATATACACGGTTATCAAGAAGTACTCTTAATCTCTCACAATGCTTCTGTTCTGCTTGGTAGCACTTGAATGGGATTTAAAACTGGGTTGGCAAGGATGTGGGAATCACAATAAAATATTGATATATAAAACTGCATAAATTTTCTTTAATAATTATCCAACTTGACACTCATTTATCTATTCATTCAGTTATTTATTCTCTGTGTTCATTTTTTAACAAAAGTTTATTCAGCATCTACTCTGTGCCATGCATGGGGCCAGATGCTGTGGAGGGGACAGGGGAATACGGCAGACCTGGGACTCATAGTTGAGCAGGGAAAACAGACAATAAAACAGCAGATTG
>NW_007763165.1:0-433 GCF_000696425.1 Galeopterus variegatus
ATTAGTTGTCATAGGGGTGTGTGAGTGTGTGTTCAAGGTTTTTGTATAAGATCATGTCATCTGTGAATATATATAATTACATTTTCTTTTACAAGGTGGATAAATTTCAGTTCTTTTTCTTGCCTAATTGCTCTGGGTAGAAATTCCAGTTCAATGTTGAATAAAAATGGCAAAAGCAGACATCATTGTCTTGTTCTGATATTAGGAGGAAAGGCTTTCAGTCTTATACCATTAAGTATGATGTTAAATGTGGAGTTTTAATAGGCGTCCTTTGTCAAGTAGAGGAAGTTCCCTTCAGTTCACGGTTTCTTGAGTGTTTCTATCATGAAAGGGCTTTGCATCTATTGAGATGATCATGTGGGGATTTTCCCCCATTCTGTGAATGTGACATATATTATTACATTGATGGGTTTTATATATTGAATCAACCTTG
>NW_007763165.1:6097-6310 GCF_000696425.1 Galeopterus variegatus
AATCCAACTATGGCCCTTGAAAGGTGGGGCCTTTGAGATGTAACGGGATCCCGAGGACTGTGCCCTGAATGGTTGGATCCGTCATGGAGTAATGGTTGATGGGGTAATGGGTGGGCCTGGGCATGGTTCTGATGGCTTTATAAGGAGGGCCCGTGAGGAGGTTAGCTCTCTGGCTCTTGTCATTTCTCACCATGTGACACCCTGGTCATTATG
>NW_007763166.1:0-470 GCF_000696425.1 Galeopterus variegatus
GTAAGCTGCTGGAGAATCATCACCACATGGACCAGGAGAGAGAGGCTATTTGCAGCAAAATATGCAGAGAACTAGGAGCTCAGCAGGCACCAGTAATAAGAACCAAACCTACACTCAGGAACCCAGCACAGCTTTACTTTTAATGTCTTACTGCAAGCACAGAACATTGCATGAGCCAGGTTAAGGTAGGCTTAGCCAGGCTGACATGGCACCAAGAAGACCGAGGATAGCTAGGATAATCTTGCATAGCTACGAGAATCATTTCTGATGAAACAGAACACCTTAGAGGGCTAGAATAGAGACTGTTGAAATTTTTAAGGAATATTTTTTTTCATTAGGCCTAACATGTTTCTTTTTTAAAACTCAAGATGTTACCGCATTCATTTTCTCTGTTCCTATGAATAGGGCGGAGGTTACAGGCCACTTTCTGCCATTGCCCATTCTCCAGAAGGGTATGCAAAGGCATAGAA
>NW_007763166.1:3244-4949 GCF_000696425.1 Galeopterus variegatus
TTAAATTTCTCACACCAGAAGCAAGGCTTAGTCAACCCTGACACAGTGTCTAGTTCTCTTCCCCCTCCTCCCAGTTCCTCAATGTAGTTGATCCACATACCACCATCTCCTGGTTGACCTCCTTCCTATGAGATAGCTAGATATGACTACTTGACTTGCCCCACTGAGCCCCACACCCTGCATGGACTGGGCAGATGTGCTGCAGTGACCCACTTGCTATAAACCCACCAACTAGAACTCTTCACAGAAAACCCACAAATGTAGTGCCCTGGACCCAAATAAAGGCTTGGTCCCACAGGATCCTCTTTTTCTCTTGCTCCCCACTTGTTGATTGAGCATGTGGTTTAATCCATTTGTTTTGCTATAACAGAAACACCTGAGTCTGCATAATTTATAAGGAAAAGAGGTTTATTTGGCTAAGGATTGTGGGACAGCTGCATCTTGCACGGGCCTCAGGCTGCTTCTGCTCATGGCAAAAAGTGGCAGGCAGCTGGCGGGAACAAGCTGATCACATGGCAAGAGGAAGCAAGAGAGAGAGAGAGACAGAGAGAGAGAGAGGAGATGCCAGGATCCTTTAAACAATCAGCTCTCATTAATTCCCCCTCCCCCAGGGAGAGCATTAATCCATTCATGAGGGATCTACCCCCAAGACTCAATCAGTTTCCAGAACTGCCACATGGGGATCAAATTTCCACATGAGTTCTGGAGGGGACAACAGATCCAAACTCCATCAGCATGTGTTTCCCTAAAAGCTTTCTCTTTCCCATTGGCCCTGGAAGGGACATTGCCCTCTTCTCTTTGGGGTCTATAAGTAATACATTGCCTGTGTTATTTCATGTGTGCTTTCCGTTGCTTCCTCTGTGTCTCATCTGAACAATACACACCCAAATCAAACTTCTTTCCAGGTCAGGGCTCTCCTAGAAAGTGACTATCTTGGTTGGAATAAACTAAACACAGGTCAGACAAGAGCCACAAGGGCATTCACCAGTACAAATAAGTTTCCTAAGAGAGACACACCTGGTAATGGGTCAGACAGACCCTTAAGCATTAGCCATCCACCAGGATAAAGAAGTATCCTATGGAAGGCACAAAAAATTTTCCCTCAGTGCTCCAGTGGGCAAAATTTTGACGGGGCAAAAGGTCTAGAAACTACACAATTACAGGCCTGTAATCAACCCTCCTCTAGAAACAGGTAGAGTTGTCACTGATAATTAAAGTAATAACAACAACAATAAATGTTATAAAAGTAGCTATCACTTCCTGAATACTTATGAAGTGCCAGCCTGGCTTCTAGAAGTATTATGTAAATTATTACATTTAATTCTCAAAAGAAACCTATGAGACAGGTACTCTTGTATTGTCCTGATTTTGCAATAAGGAGTCTTAGATTTCAAAATGTTAATGTCACACAGACAATAAGTGGTAGAGCTGAGATATGAGCCAGAGTCTCTAAATTCCATAATAGTTTATTAAACCTTAATCAATCTTTCCCAGAGAGCGGCAGATGGGGTTCATGAGATCCTTTCAGAAGGCATACTAATTAGCTTTTAGGTTTTAATGCTTTTATGTTTATTTCAAGATGCACTAGGAAAAATATTCTATTCAGTTTAGGAATATGATTTTTTACTGTGATAAAATTTACCATTTTAACTATCTTAATGGGCTTGGGTCTTTACGCAATAAAAAATAATGTTCTGGATGTGTC
>NW_007763166.1:5635-6310 GCF_000696425.1 Galeopterus variegatus
GGTTTGATTTGCATTCTCTGACCACTAATGATGTTGAACTTATTTTTATGTGTTTGTTGGTCCTCTGTGACTCTTCTTCTTTGGAGAAATGTATACTCAAGTTGTTTGCCCATTTTTTAAACTGGGTTGCTTGTCTTTTGGTTGTTGAGCTATAAGAAGCTTACATACATTTCTCAATACTTGCGTTTCATAAACAAACATAGACATAAGGGCTTGGGTCTTTACGCAATAAAAAATAATGTTCTGGATGTGTCTCTGCAGCTCACTTTTCTCAATTAAGTATAGATTATGAAAGTCCTTCAAACTCTTACTGGTATTGATCTAATTCTTGTAGTCCACTAGCTGCATAGTATTCTGTGGTGTAGATGTACCATAATTTGTTTAATCATTCCCTATTGATATTTTCCTTTTGTTGCTAATGAATACAATGTTGTAATGAACATTCTTGAACTTACATCTTTAAGTACTGGTGTTTTTAATCTGGGAAATACAAGGGTACTTCAAAAAACTTATGGAAAAATAAAATTAAAAGATAACACAAATTTTTCTATGATATTTTTGAAGACCCCTCATAGATTTTGAGAAGTGGAATTACTTTGTTGAATAAAACGTGGGCTTTAATGACTATTATCAGGTTGATCTTCATAAAGGCCATTAACTATTCATGGTTGCAGA
>NW_007763167.1:0-385 GCF_000696425.1 Galeopterus variegatus
TTTTTTTTTTTCTCTTTATTTATACATACATGAATAGCTATATTAGGTTCAGCACTCATAAAATAACACCAAGAGAAAATTATGTGTCTGATGCTTTGGACTGTTGGGGTATTTTGGTAATAAATCATTGTCCTTCATAATCGAAAGTGGTGCAGCTGACAGGGATTATGTGTGCATGGCATGTGTATGTATATGTTTTTTTCCTGTAAAGATTGGTGCACTGAGTACATGCAAGGACTGCTTTTTTTGGTTTAAACCTATGGTTATTTGTTATCAACAAAGAGAAAAATAATCTTAAAATTTTTAGAATTTTTAAAGATTCATTTTAAGTATGTAAAACTCTATTAAAATACCACTGTGATGTGATACCAGCCTAGCACCGTGC
>NW_007763167.1:2280-2759 GCF_000696425.1 Galeopterus variegatus
GGATAGCAGTATGATCTCTCATTTATTTCAATACGCATTAATATATTTTAATATGTGGCTACATGTGTAAATAAATAAACATATATAAATTATACATATATATATTTATTTAAAAAAATAAATACAGGTTAGTATGCATGCATATATTATGTATGTGTACGCACATATATTTCCTTAGTTATATATACATAAAATATTTTACTATATGTACTAACTTAGTACATACACAGGCACTACTTTACATATAATTCCTAGCTCCGTTCACTGAGAGGATCTACAATTAGTTAGAATTAGTGACATCACAGTAGTCACTAGCACACCTAAAGCCCAGATAATGGTTTCTAAGTACCAAGAAACATCTAAAAGTCACTGGGGCTTCTTGGAGAAATCACTGTTTCTAGGGCTTGGAGAGAGAAAATACAAGATGTGCATGGAGTATATTTTAAGACAAGAAATGAAGAATGTCCTAAAAAAAAAAA
>NW_007763167.1:5918-6310 GCF_000696425.1 Galeopterus variegatus
CTTGTTATAATTACGCTAAATTTTGTTTAAAACCAGATTGTTTAAAAGATCAGTTTGGTGAATGGGCTTTTTGTCTGCCTGTAACTATAGTTTTTATACAGCCAGTTTATTTCAACTAAGCAACCCTTCTTCAGGCTGTCCATTTGCTTTCATGTCAGAAGCAGAAGTGGTTGTAGTACCTACAATTAGAGAATTGCACAGGTTTCTGCTGTTGATAATTGCTCAAGCAGAAAGCAGTAGCACAGATCCCTTTTAACATCATGGCCCTAATGATACCCTGTCCTTTGAACTTACTTCTCTTTTTGTTTTGTATGCTTGCTTTTATTATTATTATTTTAGAATATTATTATTATTATTGCCTTTTCCAGAACTGTACATAGTTTCTGGATACC
>NW_007763168.1:0-461 GCF_000696425.1 Galeopterus variegatus
CTTTCTGTCCTGCAAAGGACCACCGGTTGGTTGCACTATCCTCATTTAACACCTTACTGTTTATGCTGCAAAGACTGAAGAGTAAATAGGGAGCAGGCTGGGAAAGTCAAAGACGGGATTTGAAGAATTACAAAAAAGTGACTGTCATGCTCTTTTACCTGCCCATAATCTTGCCGACTGGAACAACTGTTGGGCTAGGGCTGGGTCTGCAGCTCACAGACCCCTCAAGCCCATCCACAGACTGTTACAAACCCTTCACATGCCCGGTTGGGTCACCAGACCCCTCACACACAGGCCTATGAGCTAGGTAACTGGCAGACAGGTCCTTGGAAGCTGTAGATTGGAGAGCACGGCCGTGCGGGGGCAGATGCTTGAGGCACTCCCCAGCCAAGTTTGCCGTGCCACACATGTGCACTAACTCCACCCACACACAACTTATTTACAAAGAATGTGCCACACCA
>NW_007763168.1:6072-6310 GCF_000696425.1 Galeopterus variegatus
TGAGCCCTTAATCAATAGCGTTTGTTCAGGAGGGTTCTATGTGAGCACATAGGAGGGCATCCCAACTAAACTGGGGGTGGGAGATAGAGAAAGCTCCCCCAAGAGAAAGATTTCTGGGCCATCCCAGTGGCGCACTGGAGAGTGCACCACTTGGGAGCGCGGCGGCACTCCTGCCGTGGGTTCGGATCCCATGTGGAGGCCGGTTCCCACTCACTGGCTGAGCGCGGTGCGGGCGCAA
>NW_007763169.1:0-399 GCF_000696425.1 Galeopterus variegatus
AGTATGGGGTTTCAGTATTGATTCCAGGTAGATGCAGTAGTGTAGTCTCCATGCAGGTACTGCACCTCAATTCAGTGTTGAAGTCGAATGTGAGTGTTTCCACGGCCTAAGTACTGTGGCACATAGTGATTCCTTGATGAAATTAGAGACACTGTGTTGGTTTGTTGAGGATGTGGGCAAGCTCTTGAGTTCCTGGAAGAAGTTTCTGTGTGCCCTGTTGGTCTGTGGCTGGGGTGATTGACACAGGGCAGGCTTGTTCGCACCTTAACTAGCATCCCATAGCCTTTATAAGTGTACCAGGGTATACTGGAGCTCTCCAGTTTAAATGGATAACTCTAGGTAGGGATTCTTTTTTCTCTTTCCTACAGGCAGAGGCTCCTCCTCAGTCCTTGCTTTCCC
>NW_007763169.1:5757-6310 GCF_000696425.1 Galeopterus variegatus
AGCAGACGGAAAGAAATCATTAAGATCAGAGCAGAACTTAATGAAATTGAAATGCAAAAAAATAATAAAAAAAGATCAAGAAATCAAAGATAAATAAAATTGACAAACCATTAGCATGGCTAACTAAAAACAGAAGAGAGAAGGTCCAAATGACAAATTTAGAAATGAAAAAGGTAATATTACAACTTATACATCTGAAATACAAGGAATCACTCGAGACTAGTATAAACAACAATATGCCAACAAATTTGAAAATCTGGAGGAAAGGGATAAATTTCTTGACACACACAAGTTACAAAAGAAGATGTAGAAAATCTGAATAGACCAATAACAATAAAAGAGATTGAAGCTGTTAACAGAAGGCTCTCAACGTAGGAAAGCCTGGAACCAGATGGATTTACAGCAGAATATTGCCAAACATTCAAAGAGAAATTGACACCATTTCTCTACAAACTATTCCAAGACATTGAAACAGAGGCCATTGTCCAAAAGTCATTCTACGAAGCAAACATCATCCTGATACCAAAACCAGGTAAAGATACAACTAAAAAAG
>NW_007763170.1:0-326 GCF_000696425.1 Galeopterus variegatus
AACGTTTAAGTAAAGAAATTACTGGATGGCTGTACTCCTCTGTTGTGGGTTGAATTATGTCCTTCCAAAATGCTTATGTTGAATTCCTAAACACTTATACCTCAAAATGTGACCTTATTTGGGAGTAGAGTTGTTGCAGATGTAATTATTACTTACTTAAACTGAGATTATACTGGAGTAGGATGGATTCCTACTCCAGTATGACTGGTGTCATTGTAAAAAGTGGACATTTGGAGACAGATGAAGATGCACACAGGAAGAAGATATTAAGATGTCATGTGAAGATGAAGACAGAAATTGGGGTGATGTCACTATACGCAAAAAAA
>NW_007763170.1:5833-6310 GCF_000696425.1 Galeopterus variegatus
TCCTTCACTGGTCAGGTCCTGTAAGAGTCCCACCTATTGTCTTCTTCGTTTTCTATCAAACTCTGTTGATGATAAAACACGTACCTATTCTACAGTGATTTTAAAAGGTCAGCTCAAAAAGTGAACGAAGGGTCATAATATACATTGACTGAACAGTCAGGGAGATTATACTTTTCATCACATAGAGTTACCACCATCTACACTAAGTTTCTTAAAGGAGGTGTGTAATAGATTTCGTAATTTAAACAATTACATGGACTTTTGGAGAGAAAATTGAAGTGCAGAAAGCAAAATAAACTATCAAATTAAAACACGTTACTCCTGTAGAGGAGAAACTATAATGTCATACTGTGAATGTTGCAGATCACAAAGGTACACAAAAAGTTTGCAGAGGTGCAAACCTAGACAACTAAAAAAACGTTTAAGTAAAGAAATTACTGGATGGCTGTACTCCTCTGTTGTGGGTTGAATTATGTC
>NW_007763171.1:0-420 GCF_000696425.1 Galeopterus variegatus
TAGCCTCATAGGAGGATGAGATCCTGAGTGTGCCTTGACACTTCAAAGTGTCATTGGAATATGGCTTCCAGGAAAAGACTGCCTGAATATTTTTTCTTGAAAGAAGTGCAGTTTCCTTCAGGGCCTTCCTTCAACACACGCGTAGATTGCTACAAATTTTAGTGTTTACCAAACTTTTTGATGTAACTTCTAAATCTTTAGATTTCTAGATCCCTCTGCATTAGTTCATTTCTGTTGCTTATAACAAAATACTTGGAACTGGGTAATTTGTAAGAAAACAAAACTTATTGCTTACCATTCTGGAGACTAGTCCAATGTCTGGGGGTGGGGGGGGGAGAGAGAGAGAGAGAGAGAGAGACACTAACCTCCTCATTCACTCTCCTTTTAAATCCCTTCATGAGGGAACAGTCCTCACAATCC
>NW_007763171.1:6079-6310 GCF_000696425.1 Galeopterus variegatus
AAATTTCACCTCTATTTTTTCTCGGCACCTCATTCAAAACTTCTAATTCCACATTGTGTTATATAGTAGTCACCATTTTCTAACTTATGAGAGTGCAATTTGGTGACATTCCAAATGCCTTAAGTCTTGGAATATTATTACAATCATCTTTTGTGACTAGAATATGGTTGGAACTGGAATGCTTCACCTTTCCACTTTCTGACGTTTGCTCTGTATAATTTATATATTTTA
>NW_007763172.1:0-333 GCF_000696425.1 Galeopterus variegatus
ATATTTCACATAAATGGAATCACACAATATGTGCTCTTTTGAGTCTGGCTGCTTTCGCTTAGCATACTATTATCAAGGTTCATCCATGCTGTAGTGTGTGTCAGCATTTCACTCCTTTTTATGGCTAAGTAGTATTCCATTGTGTGGATATAACACATTTTGTTTATCCATTCATCAGGTGATGGACGTTTGGGTTGTTTCTACCTTTGGGCAATTGTAAATAATGCCACTTTTAACGTCTGTGTACAAGTTTTTGTTTGAACACCTGTATTTAACTCTTTGGGGCATATACTTAGAAGTGGGATTGCTGGGTCATAGGGTAATTCTATGCTT
>NW_007763172.1:5988-6310 GCF_000696425.1 Galeopterus variegatus
CCAGGGGTCAAGAATCAAGCAATCTTCCCCTACCAGTCTCAGGGCAGTTAGGAGGAAGAGAATGAGGCTTGCAGTCTACAGGTGGGCTCAGAAACAGGGACTAGTTATGGCTGAAACAAGAACCAAATGGACAAAGCTCCCTTCTCATTTTGCAGAAGGAAGAAAATGTCCCAGCTGGGAGAGGGCTGCCCTGGGATGGGCTGTGCATTAGCCAGTAGCTGAGCCTAAATTCCAAGGTCATGAGTTATGACCAGGGTTTTCAGAGAATAACCACTCTCCCATCTATCTCCCCCTCACCATGGCCATCAGGCTTGCCCCACAA
>NW_007763173.1:0-1093 GCF_000696425.1 Galeopterus variegatus
TTGATAATTCCTCCTAACTAAAAATCAAGCACCGATTCCTCAAATGGCTACATCGATATTTGAATAAATACAAAGATAAGCATTTTCTAGATACTTTATTATAATTCCATGTTAAAAAGCATTACCAATATTTAATTCCTGATTTAAAAAGAACATATATTATGCCTTCATATGCTTGCAGAAAAATATTTCCTATGAGAATTTCATCAAAAACTTATTTTAATTCTATAGATTCTGAAGACTATCAGAGGTATATACAAACATTCCACACAAAAAGGCAATTTATCATGAACCAAACCACTGAAAACCAAAAGCACAATAGAAGTCAATGAATTCTAATCTTAGCTTGAAAGAACCTCCTGTGAAAGCTTTTGTGAAGTAAAAATATTACTTAACTCTTAAAGTTCATGTGATGATTCCTGAATTGAAAATTAAAAGGCCATCTTGTCTTTCTCCAACCTCCAGGAAGGACTACAGAAAAGCCCCAGACAAAGGCCACTGTGTCCTACTTTTGAAAGCCAAAGGGAGTCAGATTACATGACCTGTCTTATGATACAGACTATTCTTCATGTTCATAATTTCCACCTTTTTGTAATTTGAAATAATAGAAAATATCTCACCAAATTTTCTTCATTTATTCAGCATTACCTCTGCTTCTATAATCAAACATTATGCATGGTCTTTTCCGGGAATAATTGGGGAAAGAGAAGGACAAGGGGCATGTTCTACTAACAAGCACAGTGCTGAAAAGCTTGAAACTACAGGGCAGTCTTGATGAAAAGACTGACATTTTTAAGCATCCTTATACAAGGTCAGACTTTCCTATATAGAATATCTGTTATTTAATATCAACAATATTGTCAACCTTACTAATACAAAACAGGTGGGTTTTTAATGGATGATGGATAAATTTGAGACATTCAGAGAATGCAAGTAGCCGGTATTACAATGTTTATTTTGAGATACTAACAAAAACCACAAAGCCTACACACAAGGCCAAGGGTTTAGGTTTCAAACTGAAGCCTTGTGAAAGTCAAACAGGCTAGTAAGGTTGGTGAATAAATGGTTTTTGTCATCGTTCTCATTTGCCACA
>NW_007763173.1:6009-6310 GCF_000696425.1 Galeopterus variegatus
AAAAAAAAAAGACGGAGCATAACTTCCCACTCATCATGTGTAGGGTACACATAGTGACTTCCTTCCAAAGATGCAGTATGGTGAGGGGGAAAAGACAAACTGTATAGTGCAAAAACCTGAAAAACACTACCTCAGCCTGGTGATCAAGGTTAACTTCATCAGTGATAAGTCATCGTCACAGCACTGTACCCTTGATATGAATATACCATCAGAGAAAAAATGCCTTGAGAATTTCAAAAAACTGTTGCCATGACCTTTGCTCTTGGTCCGTTCACTTTTGCTTTGACTGCACCCCTTACAC
>NW_007763174.1:0-211 GCF_000696425.1 Galeopterus variegatus
CTTACTGTGCTGAGAGGCAGAGACAAGGGAGACAGAGAGGATGCTGTATCCAAGCCTGAGGTGGCATATGTGTCCTCCTGGGGAGGAATATTTAAGATCTCTTGGGAAAGGAGCCCTATGGAGTCAGTTTCTTGGCCTCCAGCACTTCTAGGGCCTCCTTGTATGGAGCTGCTGCTGGCCTACATGAGGGCTCGTCGGCAGGGCCTGGGGC
>NW_007763174.1:5800-6310 GCF_000696425.1 Galeopterus variegatus
AGAGGGGTTCTGTTCCCTTCATAGGTGGGGAAACTCATGCCTAGGGAGGGTGAGAGAAGCTTACCCCCCATCTCTGGAGTCCTCAGTGATGGGGCAGGCTTGGCCTCCCTCCAGGCAGCCCAGTCTAACATGAGCACCCAGGCCTTCAGCTACTTCTGGAGCTTGTGGATCTGCCAGCCATCCAGTGAACCTCGATGAGCTCCTTTTCTTGCCAGGCCCTGTGCAAGGCTCTGGAGACACAGGTGAATCAGTTATCAGCCCTGGCACCCAGGAGTCACTGGCAGGGGGAATGGCCAAGTAAATAGACGCTGCAGTGGGGCCGGTGCTGTGAGAGTGTGCAGGGAGTGCAGGTGTGCCGAGGGAGGCTGTGGGTGGCAAGGGAGCAGATTGGAGCTGGGACCTGGCCAGATGCTGATGCTTTCTGTGGGCCCCACCCAGGAGTTGGGAATAGTCAGGCTGGATGTGAAGGTGGTGGCATCTGATTGCAGCATTGGCATCCCCACCAGCTTC
>NW_007763175.1:0-246 GCF_000696425.1 Galeopterus variegatus
AAGACCCCAGTCAGGAGCCATGACCCTGACCCCACGTTGGGGGGTCTGAAATCTGGCAGGTCGCTCTTCATGGAGCTGTTGCATGGGCATTCCTTTTAAAGCAACAATCTTTGGTTTGATCTGTCACTTTTTTTTGATTATACAAGAAATGTATAATTTTTGTAGAAAATTTGAAAAACACACACATTTTCTCCTTTTTGTGATATGAGCTTTCTTTTCCCATCCATTGCTCTAACTCTGTCTTTG
>NW_007763175.1:5553-6310 GCF_000696425.1 Galeopterus variegatus
ATCTTCATAAAACAAAGAAACTTTGTTTCCTAGTTCAATTACCAAAAAAAAAAAAAAAAAAGAACAAAAACAAATAAAATACAAAACAAAACAAAAAATCTCTTCTATAATTTCTTAATAAAAACAGACCAGGAGTCCAGGAAATGTTATTTTAATAGAGAAGATACAATTCTAGTTTTGAATCAGTTGGTTTATGATATTAATGATCAATTTAAAAAAAACTTCATAGTAGTTTCCTTCAATTCATAGCCACTTTGATCACACATAAAATTCCTTTGTCAAAATTTCTCTTCAATAAACCTTCTAGAAGTTTGTTTTGTTCCATACATTGTCTTTCTTCTTATGGAACAACCAAACATTCTACATTAGGTCAAAATTACTCTTTATTTCACAAGAACATCCTTTATTCCTCATAGCTTCACTTAAAAATATATCTTACTTTCACTCCTTACAGTGATGTTTCACGTAATGTGTATAGTAATTAGAATTAGAAATAGTTAAGGGTTGGCCCGTGGCTCACTCGGGAGAGTGCGGTGCTGAGAACACCAAGGCCCCGGGTTCAGATCCTATATAGGGATGGCCGGTTAGCTCACTGGTTGAGCGTGGTGTTGACAACATCAAGTCAAGGGTTAAGATTCCCTTACTGGCCATAGTTTAGAAAAAAAAAAAAAGAAATAGTTATAAGTTTTAATTCTGATAAATTCTAAAGTGTAGTAAGTACTAGCAAATCAGTAGTGTGTCACACCAGCATTCCGCA
>NW_007763176.1:0-772 GCF_000696425.1 Galeopterus variegatus
ACTGCTCAGAAGAAATGGGCTTTGAGTAATCCTTTGCGTCTCTGTCACCCTGGGGGAGAGGTGACACCCTTTTGTTCATGACATGTAGTTAGTTCCTGTCACTTGCCAGTCATCTGAATCAAATCCAGTGAATGCTACTTTGAAGATAATCTCTCTATTCCCCAAAACTAGCTGAACTTTGAACCTTCTGCTAAAGCCCTATAAATTATCCTGTTCTCAGATTCTAAGTTAGAATGCTCCTTAGGAGCCTGCTTATCCCAGCATTTTTAAGTGTTTTGTTTGACTTTCTTCTATGATAGCCATTACAGAGACTTGTACATTGCCTGGAAAACAAAAAGAAAAACAAACAAACAAAAAACTTTACTGAGATATTAATTGATGACTGTTGTTTATATATGAGGCTTAGAGTCACTCTCTTGTTATAGCAATTAGTACTTTATGTTCCCTTTCTCTTCTTATTTTTCCCAATAGAGCTTCGAGCAGTGGTTCTCAGTCGAGTGTGGCTGTCCTCCCCTGGGACATTTGGCAATGTCTGGAGATATTTCTGTTGTCACAACTGGGGAGAGCCAGTGCTATAGGTATTAGCAGATAGAGTCAAGAGATGCTACCAAACATCTTATAATGTGCAGGATAGCCCCCTATGACAAAGAATTATTCCATTCAAAATGTCAATTGTACTAAAGCTGAGAAACTCTAATTTAGAGAAAAAAGTTGTCAATTACTATATAAAAGTACAATTATTAGCAAATTTTTAAAGCCCAAAGATTAAAAA
>NW_007763176.1:5815-6310 GCF_000696425.1 Galeopterus variegatus
GATGAATATCTTACTGTTCTTTTTGTAACCACCTATGTTCCTTTTCTGTAACTTTCTTGCCCAGAGAATAAAAACAGAGAGAGAACCTGATTCAGGGAGATTCCCGGGATCTTTCTTTTGAAAGAAACATTCCTGGTAGTAACTGTTTTGGGGCCTCTCACTGCTCAGAAGAAATGGGCTTTGAGTAATCCTTTGCGTCTCTGTCACCCTGGGGGTGAGGTGACACCCTTTTGTTCATGACATGTAGTTAGTTCCTAACTGTCACTTGCCAGTCATCTGAATCAAATCCAGTGAATGCTACTTTGAAGATAATCTCTCTATTCCCCAAAACTAGCTGAACTTTGAACCTTCTGCTAAAGCCCTATAAATTATCCTGTTCTAAGATTCTAAGTTAGAATGCTCCTTAGGAGCCTGCTTATCCCAGCATTTTTAAATGTTTTGTTTGACTTTCTTCTATGATAGCCATTACAGAGACTTGTACATTGCCTGGAAAAC
>NW_007763177.1:0-1453 GCF_000696425.1 Galeopterus variegatus
AATCAATGCCTTGGTGAAGCTGCTCCATCTACTTCTTCCAAGTGCTGTTTGCCATGCCGCTAGGGGCCTGAAATGAGTCTGTGCTGCCTCCTGAGGAAATTACTTTGGCGGACACCCTCCATATTCCACTCTGTCACTGCTGTACCGTCACTTGGAGACCAGAGCTAAAGCTAGACCCTGCCTTCGGGGGCAACAAGACTTTGGTAGATCTGCTCCATATACCCATCCTAGTCACTGATTTGCCCTGCCACCTGGGCTGGAGTTGAGACAATGCCTGGCATCTCAGAGAAACAGTGCTTAGGCCATCCATAGTAGTCCTGCACCCCAGGCCTGAGCTGAAGCAGTGCATCACCTTCTGGGGAATTGGTGCCTAGGCCAACTAGCTCCTTGGCTGAGTTGAGTAGCTGCGTGTCCTAGGACTGACTTAGTACTCCAAATCCCAGGGAGACAGAGCAGTGCCTGAGCTGAGACACCCTGCCTTACTGGCACCTGTAATATTTTGCTTCTCTGTAGTACTAGCCCCCTAGAGTTTGAGCTGCTGAGCCACCCCTTTTTCTAGGGAATATAGACAGCACTGTGCTACTCCTTGCCTACCATGGCCCAAAAGACAGCTGTGCTTCACCATTCTGGTGTTCTTACTGCTCCTGCATCTGACCTCAAAGAGTCTAGGATATTACTGAGTGCCTCCATTTTTTGGTCTAGAGTCACCATTACTTGGTGCCTCATCCCCTGGGACCTGAATGACCACTGAACCGTATTGTCTCTGGTAACCAAAATGCAGCCATACTCTGCTCTCCATGCCCAAGTCTTTAAAGCACCACTTCTCTTAGAGCTTCACCACTCTGCCCCCATGGTTCAGAGTCATGGCTACAACCTGACCCACTGGGCCTGGCCTTCTAGAGGAACCTTAGAGCAATATATTCTGGCACTATTGGCAATCAACATTCAACCCTGCCACAGAAAATGAACTGGCACATAAAGACCTAGGTGACACAATAGGTTCACAAGAACCTAAGCCTAGAATACCAGCTCTATAGCCACATCAAGTACCTGCACCTGGAATCCCCTACCACTGCAGCTGATTGTAGGTCCTATCTGACCAGAGACCTCTGGCAAGGTCTCTTCATTATGGGGAAATTGAGTATGGGAGGACCCCAAAAGCCCTTGCCATCAAAGCCCTTAAGCTATGCCATTGCCACCACTGCCACAAATTTCCATGGCCTATGTTGCCAAGGCACTCACAATTATTAGTGACATTGATCACAGCTGAAGAAGCTGCATAAAGACTACACCAGTTCATCAGTACACCCTTTCCAGTCAGCACACTAAGACCCATCTGCAGGTGAGAGACTTTCTCTATGAAAGCCATTCTGCAAAGTTTGAGAGAGTCAATTGTCCCACCAGATGCATAGACATTGGTGAAGGGACACAAGAAACATGAAGAAACAAGGAA
>NW_007763177.1:6050-6310 GCF_000696425.1 Galeopterus variegatus
AGTGAAATGTTGGATAGACAAATCATTAGCTAGACTAACCAAGAAAAAAGAGAAGTGACTCCAATAAAATTAGAAACAAAAATGGGGACATTATACCTGATACCACAGAAATACAAAGGATTGTTAGAGACTTAAGAACAACTATCTGCCAACATATTGGAAAACCTAGAGGAAATGGATAAAGTCCTTGACATGTACGATCTACCAAGATTGAAACAAGAAGAAATAGAAAACCTAAGCAGACCAATTATGAGTTGTGA
>NW_007763178.1:0-590 GCF_000696425.1 Galeopterus variegatus
CCAGGGGCAGGCGGACGCCGCGTTCCTGTACCGCAGCCTCGTCAACGCAGCTCCCTCCGCCTGGCCTTAGGGCGTTTTGCTTTCTTCCATTATTGAGGTGCTGAAATACATATTCCGGCGGATACAAAGATTATTCCGACGCTTATTGTGTGCTGGGCTTTGTTCAAGTGCTGGGGATAAAGTGAGGAGCAGCACAGACGTGCTCCCTCCCAGAGCCCCTCAGCTGGTGGGCGAGAAAGTGCTGTCATTGACGTTGCTAACGAAATCGCCCGTTAAATAAGTTCAATTCCCTCCAGCCATCACCTGTGCATTCACTTCACACTAATGTCTGAACATCTGCTTTGTGCAGTTTTCACTAACTGGAAGACTGGGAGCTGGAGCTGGAGCAGGACCAAAAGACCATTAAGACACACTCCCTTCCTTCGGGGGGCCTGTTTATAAACTCTGAGGGGCAATAAACAGACACAGGGCCGACTGTGATGCATGACAGTACAATAGTGGAACTTCAAGGGAGGATACATTACATTCAGTAAGTATGATAGACCTGGATAAAGTGAGAACCCCTCTGAGCCCATCCCAGCACAGCGTCA
>NW_007763178.1:5569-6310 GCF_000696425.1 Galeopterus variegatus
CTCTCCTGAGCCTGGTCTAATTAAAAGAGTGTGGAGGATAAATTTGAGGAAGCATTCTAAATTTTTCTTGTCTCAATTGCAATCTTTTGCTGGAGAATTATGTTCGCAAAATTAAGTGGAATTTTAAAAAGTGATACTTTAAAAACTAATATGAATGTAGACAGCCAAGAATGTTGAATAAGCGTGCCCATAAAAGAATATTGAATAAGCGTGCCCATAAATAAGAGACAGTATTTATAGAATGGCTATAGTTGTACCAACCTATTCTGTGTTCATTACTGTTTTCCTACTTATTGGAATGTCTTAATTAAATATATATTTTAATAATTATAAAAATGAATACATGAGCCATATAGAAAATTTAGAAACACAGAAATGAACATAGAAAAATTACCCAAAAGCCTGCCACCCAAGAATAACCAGTGTTGACATTTCTTCTAGTCTTTATCCAAGTCGGACTTTTTCAGGAGGATGGTCAAATTGTTCAAAATATTTTGTAGCATGCTTTTACCACTTAGTAATTTATTCAGAACATCTTTTATGTCAGTAAATATTACTCTATTGAATTAACTCATATAGATCTATCGGTGTTTATTCAGTAATCTCTTGACACTAAACATTTAGTTGTTTAGAGTTTTTAATTTTTAAAATTATTGATATTGTTTTTGATTAACAAATCATAATTGTGTACATTTATGGGGTACAATGTGATGTTTTAATATATATGTATATATATATATA
>NW_007763179.1:0-634 GCF_000696425.1 Galeopterus variegatus
ACAGAGAAAATACGTGTGTTAGGAATGCTTTGTCCAGGCATGAGTTACAGGACTGTTGGCCATGAGTTCAGTGTTCATGAATCAACAAGACAGTACATCCAGAAAAAGGATCTAGAAATTTCCCAATCCAGACACGAGGCCATTCTGGAAAGTGCTGAAGTATCATCTATAGTGTGTGATGAAGCTGTGGAAGACGGAGAAGCAGTTAAATTTTTGGATTCATGAGCTAATGAAAGAGAGGGGGGAGCGTATTGGGGAGCATTGTTATGAGGCTGAATGCCAAAACAATTTACAATCACATTACCCGGGGTCAGGAGATGTTAAGCCCTTCCCAGCTGTTTTATAATAAATAACTGCTACATATAACTAGTTCTTTGTAAGAGATGTGTATGACATAAAATGTCTTTAAATGGAAACCCACACCTAAGACAAGGCTGATGAAATGTTGTGACCAGAAGCTCGCAGGATCCTAACCTGCATTGCCCTTTGGAGCCCTGGCTCAGTGTTGGCTAGTTGAGTGTTTGCAGCAACTCTGTAAAACTGTGAATAACGAGAATTGACTATAGACAGATATACACGTGCTTGAAATGGAATTATATATTATATGTAAGTGATAGAGATTTATATTGACAAG
>NW_007763179.1:5938-6310 GCF_000696425.1 Galeopterus variegatus
TACTAACAAATGTCCTTCTCACAGTCTAGTTAATGCCATGGTTTTTGCATTTTTGTACTTTTTGTTAGCAATTTCACTGTTTAAAATGGCTCTCATGAGTAGTGCTGAAGTGCCATTTATTGTTCCTAAGTGTGAGAAGGCTGCCATGTGCCTTACAGAGAAAATACGTGTGTTAGGAATGCTTCGTCCAGGCATGAGTTACAGGGCTGTTGGCCGTGAGTTCAGTGTTCATGAATCAACAAGACAGTACATCCAGGAAAAGGATCTAGAAATTTTCCAATCCAGACACGAAGCCATTCTGGAAACTGCGAAAGTATCATCTATAGTGTGTGATGAAGCTGTGGAAGACGGAGAAGCAGTTAAATTTTTGGA
>NW_007763180.1:0-495 GCF_000696425.1 Galeopterus variegatus
TTCTGGATTACAATTCATTTAGTTTTTCTAATTGCTACTATAAATTACAATTTTAACTGTTATTAAAGTTCTGATAACTTCTTTCTCTGATACTGGAGCTTTATAATATAACTGTAAGATGTTTTCTTAACTAAAGAGTAACATGGTAAGCCAAGTTTTATTATTATTCTTATTTGAAAAGAAGTTTCCTCCACTGTAAAAGAAAGTGGTCAGTGTCTTACATTTTTATCAACTTACTGGTGTTTAGTTGAACTTTAAATCAGAATCCGTAAAATACAGTTAATAAAGTGATTTTTCATTTAAAAAATTTAAAAATTCACTTCAGTTTGCACCAAATTGGTTTAACTAGTAAATGGAAAATTTTCTAAGTTAATTCTAAAGTAAATTTAAAATATAAAATAAAATAGGGATCCAATCAAGATGGCAGAATAGATGGTCTGCAGCATCACTCTCTCCCACAAATCTACCAAATTTACAGCTATAAAAATGTAACAT
>NW_007763180.1:2453-3043 GCF_000696425.1 Galeopterus variegatus
TCAGGTCCTGCCCAGTGGCCTGAGGTGTGGAGCCGGGGACTGGACCCTCCTCCCACACCAGGCACAAAACACCAGTACCTCAGGGCTCACCTGGGTACCCAAGGCATGGAAAAGGGGACCGGACCCTCCTCCCACAACCAGGCACATGGCGCCAGTGCCTTGGGGCCTGACCAGAGACCCTGGGCATGGAGAAGGGGACCAGACTGCCCTCCTGCAACCAGGCACACTGTGCCAGCACCTCGGGGCCTGCCCTGGGACCCGGGGCATGGAGAAGAGGACTGGAACCCTCTCTCACAACGAGGCACACCAAGCCAGCCCCTTGGGTCTCACCTGGTGACCCAAGGTATGTAGAANAGAGACCTATGGAGTTCATGAAGGTGGGAGAAACCATGATGAGAGAAACAAAAAGCTGCTCTGAGCATTTCAGGCTGCGGCTGCTTTAAGGCTGGAGCTGCTGAGCGCATGGAGCAGGAGCCATCAGAAGCTGCAGCTGCGCCCTTCAGATGGAGTTACTTGGAGGCAACAGGAGAGAAGAGGGCCTTGGCAGCCCTGAGGACAGCAAGACCACTAATAGGGTTCCCATGGACCCA
>NW_007763180.1:6094-6310 GCF_000696425.1 Galeopterus variegatus
TTCTGGATTACAATTCATTTAGTTTTTCTAATTGCTACTATAAATTACAATTTTAACTGTTTAGTTATTAAAGTTCTGATAACTTCTTTCTCTGATACTGGAGCTTTATAATATAACTGTAAGATGTTTTCTTAACTAAAGAGTAACATGGTAACCCAAGTTTTATTATTATTCTTATTTGAAAAGAAGTTTCCTCCACTGTAAAAGAAAGTGGTC
>NW_007763181.1:0-873 GCF_000696425.1 Galeopterus variegatus
TCAGCAATAAACAGTGAAAGTTCTTCATCTTGAAGAGGTAGAAAATAAACAAGAGAAACACGCTTTTCAAGCCCTTAAGTACACACAGGATAAGAAACAGGGAAGATGTCACCATTTGCGGGGGGAGGGTAGAATTTTAAAAAGCGTTTGGCTAGAAAATTCCCCATTACTAAAGATGAAAGAGTTAAATACTCATTAACACAGAATAATTTTCTTGGAAAGGTGAAAAATCACTTAAAATACACAACACTGAGAAAAATATAAGTTTATTAAAGAGGCAAATATGAGGGTACAACTAAAAGATGCCAGACAGATTCTTTTCTTTTAGGATAAGAACAGAAAGAAACAATCACGTTGGCTGTATTCAAACGAAACTTACTCAGAACCCAAGTGTCTATAACAAACTCAAGGGCGGAGCAGCCGGCAGGGGACCGAGCTGCCAGCGTAGCTGCTTCCCCAGCAGTTATAGAAACAAAAAGATCATTAGGCAGCAGATAACCAATGAAACACACAGGTAAAAGGGAAAAAGGTGAAAACAGCTAATTCAAGTAATGCTTTTAGTTTTAAAATTGCAGTATATACAAATATATTCTGTGGGGGGGATTATAGACATGTTTAACAGAAAGCAATTTTAAAAAACAAAACAAAACTGCAAAAGAAGAAAAGTCACAATTCAGTGGACCAATTGGAAGTTACTCTATCTAAATATTTTGGCAATTATTAAATAAGCACATCGTAGACACCATGTACGCACACGCAAAATGCACCGCCGTTATTAAAAATAGAACAACTGCTTTGAGTTATGGGCATCAGAAAGCAGCAGCCCTGCCCAAATCAGATGGATTTAAGGAGGGTGGTGTTTGGGGTGGGGGG
>NW_007763181.1:5923-6310 GCF_000696425.1 Galeopterus variegatus
CTTGGACAAGTCACTTCTATTTCCCTGGGGTTCCAAATATTCTGTGACCATGAGGTTACCCCGGGAAACTGTAGGTCCTGCTGCACTTGAGCAGTGACTCAGTTTGAAAGTCACACTTCCCATGATTTAGGTGTGTAACTTTTTTTTTTTAAATAGTGATGAAATTTGTACAAAGGAAATCAAAGTGGATAAGATGATCTTCAGCAATATTTGAAATAGTGTAAAGATGGCAAAGGAAAAAAATGATCAGAAAAGGACCTTTCTAGGTTCTAAAAGCTCAACTGAACATTAAAAATTTACTGACCAATTCTAAAAAGAGTGAAAAAGCCATATTTGACCCTTCATTGATAGAAACGGTCTAAATTAATAATCAGTTACTAATTTGTT
>NW_007763182.1:0-1148 GCF_000696425.1 Galeopterus variegatus
CGCTGAAGAATGAAAGATAAATATAAATTCTACCCCTGCTATTAACAGTGACATTCCGTGCTTTTTTTCTCATCTGCGGATTAAGAGGAAGAAAATATATACTTTTTGTGAAAAAAAAATCTGAACTTCTGTTAGATTCTTAGTAAATGTTAGTGCTTTCTCTTCCTTTAAACAGCTAAAAAGAAGTATAGTATCTATAATGAGTTACACTATGATACTGTACATTCTGTAGAAGTGCAGGAAATAATTACTTTTACTCTAGAATAATAATGTAAGGAATTATGAAGGATTTAGCCTTTCAGCTGGATCTCACAGAGAACGGTCCAAGGGAGAGAAAAAACAACTGATCAAAGGTGTCAAAGTAGAGAAATACTGAAAGTCTACAAAGTGTAAAGTGTAGGGTTGGTTTGGGGCAATAGTGATGTAAAAATGAAAGTGTATTTTAGAATCCAACATTTAAGCCATGTCATTTCAGACTTTGCTTAGAACACCTGGGAGGTAAAGTTGTGACTGGAGCAGTGCTTTAAAAAGATTAGATTGGTGCTGGTGTGCCATTGGTGCTGTTGGAGGACTTCATGTCTGGAGGTGGTAGCCATTTAGGAGATTTGCAGTTGATATAAGGTAGAAAATAAGAGAATGGGAATAAGAAAGGATTAAGAATTGTTGCAAAGAGTTCCACTCAACATGGCGGAATAGACGGTTCCTAGTGTCACTCTCTCCCACAAATCAACCAATTTACAACTATAAAAATGTAACATCAGCCAAGCTGGGGCCACTGGAGCTCACGGGAAGAGGAGCAGAGAGCTACAGAGTTCATGAAGGTGGGAGAAACCATGATGAGAGAGAAAAAACTGAGTATTTTGGGCCACAGCCACTTTAATGCTGAAACTGATGAGCACATGGAGCTCATCCATGGAGCTGGCAGAAGCTGCAGCTGTGCCCTTCAGATGGAGTTACTTGGAGGTGGCAGGGGAGAAGGAGGCCTTGGCAGCCCCCAGTATAGCAAGACCACTAATAGGTTTCCTAAAGACCCATGCAGGAGCAAGGAGCCAGAACAAATGAAAAAAGGGAGCCATTCAGAGGCCAATGAGTCATCACAAGGGACAGGACCACTCAGAGGAGATTGGTCAGGAATGCAGAATTGCATG
>NW_007763182.1:5750-6310 GCF_000696425.1 Galeopterus variegatus
CTTTACCTGTATGTACTCAACAGACTTTCAATGTGCTATACACTGTACCAAGTTAGGCTTCCTCTGGCTTTGGGATTGCAAAAGTGACTAGAACGTGACCTCTTTTTCCTGAAATGTTGGAATTTAGAAGGAAGCTAAGAATTCATGTACGTTGGTTTTTATTTACAAGAAGGTGAACACAAGTTGTTGGAGTTAATTTTCATTCAACTAAGAGGTCCTTAAGTTAGACAGAGTACTGTGGAGACAAAGATTGCTGTCGATTTATTAATTTCTATGTCCCTTGCCCTTGGCATAGTACTCTAGCGCGTTGTAAGTGATAAGTAAATGACCCTCTGTGGTGCGATGGCAAGCTCTAAGAAAGGAATGAGCGCTGAAGAATGAAAGATAAATGTAAATTCTACCCCTGCTATTAACAGTGACATTCCGTGCTTTTTTTCTCATCTGTGGATTAAGAGGAAGAAAATATATACTTTTTGTGAAAAAAAAATCTGAACTTCTATTAGATTCTTAGTAAATGTTAGTGCTTTCTCTTCCTTTAAACAGCTAAAAAGAAGTATAGT
>NW_007763183.1:0-920 GCF_000696425.1 Galeopterus variegatus
TGGGCCCCTCCACATCACATCCATGGGACCCAGAGGAAAAAAGGGAACCAATGCCCAACAGGCTGATACTTGCATTGCTCGCCGTGCAAACGTGCTGTAAGGAATAAGTTCTCTTGTCTCTGACACAGGGATCTAGCATCTATGCAACAGTAACAAGTTAATTTGTTAGCTTGTAAGTAGGGTAAAGTCAAATCTCGGTCCTGATGGTTACATGCATGTGCAATTATGCACGGGCAAAAGATCCATTCAAAGTACAAAAAAGACCAGTGAATTTTAATGAAACAGAGTACAAAAAGTTTATCTTCATGGTACCAAATTTCACATTGCAACTAGCAGGGCTGGCATTAGGGCGAAGGGAGTAAAGTGCAGAGCTGACACCTGCATACCCCCGAGAACCAGCGCCTCCCTGAGTCTGCCCCCTCGTGTGGCACTCTTTTTGTTCCGGTCTGGCCCCGGCAACTAACCGGCAGGAAACTGCTACTGGTTGAGTGCTGGTGTAGTACCAAGAGGGAACATCCATACTTACCTGAACAGGCTATTAAAATGCACCTTACTTTTCTCATTGCATCTCTGCAGGAGTCGAGGATTTCTTCTTATGCTTTAACCAAACATCACAACAGACTGAAAGCAGAAATAGAGATGAGAACTCTGCTGTCTTCTCTTAATCCAGGCATTACAGAGATTGGCAGAAGCGTCAAACAGCGCCGCTCTATTCACTGCATTTTTTTGATTTGTCTTGGAAAATAGTTTTTTTTTTTAAAAATAAAAAATGTGTAACTTATATAATCTTTTCATGGGCTTATTATTGTTATTTTAAAAATGAATTAACAAGGGCCGGCCCGGTGGCGCACTGGATAGTGCACCACTTGGGAAGCGCGGCGGCGCTCCCGCCCGAGGGTTCGGATCCCACATACAGACCA
>NW_007763183.1:1920-2444 GCF_000696425.1 Galeopterus variegatus
GGGTCCGGTACGGGGGTGACACTGAGGGTTGCGATCCCTTGCCGGACACGGAAAAAGACAAAAGACAAAAAAAAAAAAGAATTAACAAATAAGTATTTTTAAAATGTTTCAGTTTAAAATTATAATATGGTGAATGAATGTTGATAAATAAAACCCACCCCTCTTTGGGGTTCTCAATCATTTTTAAGAGTGCAAAGGGGTCCTGAGACCAAAATGTTTGGGTACTGCTAGTCTAAATATTTAACGGTTATAAATCAAGCTAAAAACTTGGTTAATAAAATATGTTCAGTTATAAATCAAGCTAAAAAATTGGTTAATAAAATATGTTCTAGCTCCAACCTTGAAAAATATTTTGTTAAAATGGCCATATTCAACTTTAGTGTTCTTGGACTCCTCTGAGTTCTGTGCTGGACTGGGGTGGGGAGAGAAAGGGCTCTGGCCAGCAGCCCAGCCTCACCCCTTCTCTTGTGTCCCCAAGCTCCAGGAACGCCTGCCAACAGCTCTTTCTTGGCCACCCCTCAGGA
>NW_007763183.1:6059-6310 GCF_000696425.1 Galeopterus variegatus
TGAGGTATAAAGTACTGTCTCCCTCTGGGAGAAATAGCAGGCTTGCTTACTGTTTGCTGCAAAAGAGTTGTTTCCCCAAAGTCAAGGTTCCTCAGCTGCAACACAAGCCCCTTGCATACCTGGCATCTGTCTGGGCCCCTCCACATCACATCCATGGGACCCAGAGGAAAAAAGGGAACCAATGCCCAACAGGCTGATACTTGCATTGCTCGCCGTGCAAACGTGCTGTAAGGAATAAGTTCTCTTGTCTC
>NW_007763184.1:0-1149 GCF_000696425.1 Galeopterus variegatus
TTTTTGATTAGGTATGTTAAAGTTTTGACCCATTTAAGTCTATTTTAAATGTAAATAATGAATAGAGCTCTATATTTTTCCAATTATCTATACACTTTCCTCATAAAGTTTTTCCCTAATTCTTTTTCTGTATCTTAATTTTTTGTGTCTGGATTCTGGACCATAGTACCATTAACATTAGTATCTTTCAATTGAACTAAAAGTGAGAATGGTAACACTACATAAAATTGAGTTATGAAAAGGGAGCATTTGAAAGGGGTTTTGGAAGGCCAAAAAAAAAAAAAAGGAAAAAACTTAAAATATTGTACTTATATTTGTTAGTCTGATAAAGTTAGCCAAGCATTTAAAAGTCATGACTGAAATAAGATACAGAAAATAAGATATTTAGCCAAGCATTTAAAAGTCATGGCTGAAATAAGATACAGAAAATAAGATATTGAATACCTTTACCAGCAGAATTTATTATTTTGTGTTGTGTGTTAGTGTTGAACTGTTCAAGTATGGAGTAAAAATATCTATATATTATTATGTATAAAAAATTCAATTATGGTTTCATATTAGGCATATGGGTAGTCCATTTTTGTTGCTATAACAGAATACTTGAAACTGGGTGATTTATAAAGGAATGAAATTTACTCCTTACAGTTTTGGAGGCTGGGAAGTCCTGGGTTCAGGAGGTCCATCTTTATGAGGGACTTTTTCTGTGTGGGAACTCTCCACAGCAATGCAGGATATCACATGGTGAATGGCTATGAAAGAGTGAGCTAAGCTTCTCACTCTCTCTCCTTATAAAGCCATCATTAACCATGCTCATGACCACCTATTAAACCATCAAAGGATTAATCCATTCATGAGGGTACAGTCATCACAATCTAATCACTTCCTAAAGGCTCCACCTTTCAATTACCATAATAGGATTTCCCACCCTCTTAAAATTGTTACAACAGAGATCAAGCCTCCAACATGTGAAAATTTGGGGGGCACATTCAATCCACAGCAATGGGTTCCAAATCTTTGACAAAATTAACTTTCTTAGTTCCTAAATTTCTCCCTTTCCCTCTTCTCTCCATAAGCATTCACTGAGACCCGTTCAGTGGATTAAAATACTGAGCAAGTTATAAAAGTGTGAGCAATGCTATTGGAGGACAT
>NW_007763184.1:5833-6309 GCF_000696425.1 Galeopterus variegatus
ATATGCATATACGGCCACAGGACATCACACACACTCATACACACAGACACACACACACACATTTACTTTCCAAACCCTGGTGATCTTTTTTTTTTTTTTCAAAACAAAATCATAATCTAGACATTAGTCTGAGATTCGTTTACTTCACCCAACCATATATACTTGATTTACTTAAAAGTTAATCTTTCTATTGATTAAAAAAGAAATTTATTAGATAAACACATGTATATGTAAATTTGAAGATAGTCTATGCATATTGTGTGTGCTTATGCATGTATATTATGCATATATAAATGATTTTAGGTAAATAGGATTATACTGCATAACTATGTGCCGGATTTTTTAGAGCTTGTATTTTTCTCCTCATATTAACCTTTCTCCTTCTTCTCTTTTCTTGATTCACCCCTTACTCACTTTTCCCACCCACTCTATCCCCCTGTAGGTATGGTGTTTATCCTTCCATGCAATCCTATTCA
>NW_007763185.1:0-261 GCF_000696425.1 Galeopterus variegatus
CAAATATGTGTATTCACAGATCATTGTGCAGAAGCCCTGAGGAATGTTGTTTATCACAGAACTGAATTTTCAGATCATTGAACTTTAATATTTCAAGCACAAGCACATAATTTTATATATGTGCACGGAAGTTTTCTGTAGGTCTCTCCCTTGAGTTTTTAGGAAGGTAATATTGAGTATAATAATCATAGTGATGAATAACAGGAATGTCACTGTAGCTTGAGCACTTACTGTATGCTGCTCGCTTTGCACATACTCGTG
>NW_007763185.1:5986-6309 GCF_000696425.1 Galeopterus variegatus
GGAGGGAGGGAGGTGTCGGTGACGGGCCATAATAATCATATACATTGTATATTGACAAAATGAAAATTTAACGAAAAAAAAATCTAAAGGAAAATGAGACTATTGACGGGAAGGCACTTTGTGAGGTGTAATTGTTATATAAATGTATCTGGAATAAAACCTGGCAAATAAAAGATGCTGAAAATATTTTACAAAATTAATGTTAAATACAATTTTATTAATTTGACTCCATCACTTAAGAATATTAACTTTGACATCAGAACGATTAGTGTGTAGGATAAATAAATGATTTAAAGGTTTAACCTAAGGGGGCCGCGCCGGGG
>NW_007763186.1:0-455 GCF_000696425.1 Galeopterus variegatus
ATTTTCTCAAACGTCTGTTTTCAGTGACTTTGATAGCTTCGAGGGATGCTAGAAGAACATCTTTCCATTTGGGGTTTTCTAATGCTTTTCTCATGATTAGACTGGAGTTTGGCTATTTGGGAAGAAGACCACGGAAGTAATGCGCCCTTCTCATCATGTCACAACAAGGGTACCTACTGTCAATATGACATCACTGTTTACGTCGACCTTGACCACCTGGCTGATGAAGTGTTAGGTTTCTCCACCATAAAATTACTCTTCTTCTTTTGTTTCTAAATAACATTTTTTTTTCCTTTTTGTCTTTTTTCATGACCAGTAACGGGATCGCAACCCTCGGTGTCGCACCTGTACCGCGACCGGCAACGGGATCGCAACCCTCGGTGTCGCGCCTGCGCCGCGCTCAACCAGTGAGCAGACCAGTCTCTATATGGGATCTGAACCCTCGGTGGGAGCGC
>NW_007763186.1:2330-2965 GCF_000696425.1 Galeopterus variegatus
AAAAAATGGGGTGGGTTTTGTTTTGTTGTGTAGAAAAAAGATTCTTATTAAACAAACATCAAAATCATGTTTCCTTGACACATGTCGGGCAAAGATATTTAAATGTGAGCTGTGTCTCTCACTATGTAAGTGACACACTGACAGATTCAATTTAGTTTTAAGATCAGCTCTGACACTGACATGACATTGAGCATTTCATTGCTATAGATCTGCATCATTTTCATGTTTTTATTTTTCCTTTCTAATAATGAAGTTCTAATAAAACAGCTAGCCAAGTAAATGCCTTTTGGGTATTGCGAGGTTGATGGATTACAGTAAATAATTTTGGTTAACGAGGCACTAAGATGCCAAGGAATTGATGGTAGTTAGCTTGCAAGTGTTGATAATTTCTCACGGGGGGTATATGCAAGGCAAAGTATTCAGGAATAAATAGTCTCAATGCTATATAGACAACCAGGGCACTGACGTATCAAGTCAACACGGCTGATTTAAAGAACAGAGCACAGAAGATCTCTCCTGACGACATCCACTGGGATCTTGTGTCTCCCTGTGCCTCTCACAATCACAGCAATCAAGGGCTTTCTTCTTTCTTCAGGTGACCAGCATTGGGTTCACTCACTTGAAACAAAATATTC
>NW_007763186.1:8251-8680 GCF_000696425.1 Galeopterus variegatus
CTGAGAATTCCCACCCAGACAGTCAGCCTCCAAACCCCATAATCTTAACCACCCCTTGACATGATGCCTTCAACCTTGTGCGTGGATAACTGTCATTAGTTTTGCGAGGTGGTCATTATTATCCCTGTTGTGTAGTGAGGACCCTGAAGCCCGCAAGGTACGCAAGTTGGCCCAGATCCCCTCAAGGAGGAACTGGCAACATCAGGATTCAGACTCTGTTTGACTACAAAGTCCATGGTCCCCCACTTTGACTCTCAATTCCCAACTTTTCCCTCTCCAGTTTTCTTGTGCACATCTTGTCCTCCTCCAGAGGACAAGCATGTGGCTTCTCCATCTCTAGCTTCCTCTCAAGTTTTCCTGCCACATGTGCCTCCTCTGCTCTGGGTTTGCCAAGCTTCCACTGCTCCCACCTCCCCCGCCACGATCGCA
>NW_007763186.1:13382-14560 GCF_000696425.1 Galeopterus variegatus
CATTGCCGTTCAGTCTTACTGATCTTAAAATGTTTTTAGTTCACTCAAAATTGCACAAGGAATGCAAAGTTTGTAGCATTGTACAACCTAACTCACTTTTATGTTCAAGGCCTTTTATTCCTCATTTACTTGCCTTTCTCCTTGACTGCCTCCTTCTTCTAGTTTAAAAGGCATTACATACTGATTATATGCAGCATCTCTCAAGAGCACCTTGGGTTCTTAAGAGAAAAGGAGCCAAGCAAAGCTGATGAATATAAATAAATATACTTCTCAGATTCTGAAATGAAGCGAAGGCATAAGCCAGACCCACCCAAGTGGACCATTAAAGATCATGTTAAAGTCTTTCTATATCTATAAAACGTATAATCATCATAATAGAGGGACTCTATTGAGATAGAAAATGAGGTTGCTGTTTTACAATTTCAATAAGAACAAGCTTATCCTGCATAGCAGCGTGCATTATAATTTCTGCAGCGTCCTCACAAACATCAACTCTCCTGCCTGCTGGGTAGCTGACAGATCATTTACGCTTCCCTCAGAGTCTTAGGTGGAATGTTTTCTCATTTCCTTATGCATGATCCTTCATATTTTCGACATCTCACACTTCTTATAATTCACAAAAAAAAAAGAAAAGAAAAATGATTTCAAAAGCTTTCAGGTTCAAGTTTTTATTGATGTTTTCCCCAGCAGAGTCTACTTAAGTTCCCCTTCCCTTTTAAAAACTGAGATCTGTACCCATCTAGAAGTTAAGTGTTTGGGGAAACACATTAGTGAGTTAGGTCTTGCAGCAGTGAGTGAATGGTTCCAAAGAGGCCTGACCCTTTGAGCTCAAGGGTAGCCAAAACACCAGAAATAAAGGGGACTTAATACTAAAAAGGACTCTGACCTATTTTATTTTAGAAATAACTTCACCAGGAAGAATGGCTTTTTTCGTCCCTGTTCTTTAATTTGTGCATCATTTCCTTAACTGTTAGAGCTTTAGCTATATTTGGGGAAGAATAGAAATTGAGATTTCATCTGCACCTCTCCAGATTCAGATGATCCTCTCTCTCTCTCTCTCTCTCTCTCTCTCTATATATATATATATACATATATACATATATATATGAGTTATTATAGGATAATTGGATGGATTTGGTCAAGATATGATTTATGGCAATGTATGTTACACCATGAGA
>NW_007763187.1:0-308 GCF_000696425.1 Galeopterus variegatus
GAACTATGTGGTATTAAACAGAAATGGAGGTATCAGTGTGAACTTGTGGTTTTTAATATATAAAAATATAGAAACACATACAGATGTAAATGTATGTGTACAGACATGCATATACATATTTCATCCCTAGATCTGTCCACTAAAAAGGCCTGGGAGCTGTAACATCCCAAGAGCAATGAGCATACTTAATGCCCAGATCTTGGTTTCCAAATATCATTCTCCTCTCCAAGGAAGCAGAGCTCCTTGGCGCCCCAGCTCCTTGGACAAATCCAGGGCTGGGGCCAGCAAAGTACAAGATGAACCTAGAA
>NW_007763187.1:5803-6309 GCF_000696425.1 Galeopterus variegatus
CACAGCACTTACAGTATGCCAGGCACTGTTCCAAGCACTTTAAATATACAAATATAATAAATTGTTAATCCTCACATTCCTACAAACCAGTACCATAATTACTTTCATTTTACAGATTAGGAAACTGAGCCACAAAGAGATTAAGCGATTTGCCAAGGTCCCATAGCCAGTAAATCCCATAGCAGAGCTGGGATTCAAACCCAGGCAGCGTGGCATCAGAGTTCACACTCCTCACCTCATACCTTACTGCCTCTCCATGCTAGATACAAATAAACACATTAAAGTGTAAAAATCAACTATGCATGATCAAAACGTATCTGTGTTATTAGTAGAAGGGCAGTCTTTAATTTTTAACTAATTTTTAAAAGTTGGGAAGAATAACCTGCATAAATTGATAGAAATAAAAAAAAATTTTTTTTTCTTAAAATGCAATGTTATTTCTTATCTTAAAAAGAAGCAGCAGCAGCATGTGGAATGCTTAGAGAGGAAGGATGCTTCCAGTTGAT
>NW_007763188.1:0-379 GCF_000696425.1 Galeopterus variegatus
GGTTTCCTGTTACAGTCATGTGCCACATAAAGCCATTTTGGTCAAGGATGGACTGTATATATGATGCAAGATTTTGATACCAAATGTTTACCGTAGCATTTTTATGTTTAGACATGTTTACATACACAAATACCTGCATGCAATTTGCGATGTTCAAATCAGGACAATTAGTATATTTAACATTATACAAAGTAATGAATTTTTGTGTCCCTTAACCAATTCCTCCCTTACTCCCTTATCTCCGTCCTCCTCCCCCTTTCCTATCTCTGGCAGCCTCAGTTCTGTTTTCTTCTTTTGAAAATTCAGCATATTATTATGAATGTTTTCCTTCCTTCCTTCCTTCCTTCTTTCCTTTTTTCTTTCTTTCTTTTTCTCCTTT
>NW_007763188.1:6037-6309 GCF_000696425.1 Galeopterus variegatus
GTTCTGTTCTCTTCTTCTGAAAGTTCAACTTACTATTGTGATTGTGTTTTCCTTCCTTCCTTCCTCCCTCTTCCTTTCTTCCTTTCGTACATGAAGTCTACAGTATACAATATAATATTATTAACTATAGTCCTCATGTGTACATTAGACTCTAGGTTTATTCATCCCACATATTCATCCTGCAACTTTATTCACTTTGACCTACGTCTTTCCATCCTCCCGCAACCCCAACTGCCATTCTACTCTCTGTTTCTGGGTATTTTCTTTTCTTT
>NW_007763189.1:0-314 GCF_000696425.1 Galeopterus variegatus
TGAGGTCAGTGAGGGTGGAATGGCCATGCCATAAATCATCTTCCTGAACATGTTCTCCAAGCGTCACTTCTTTTTTTTTTTTCCTTTTTGTCTTTTTTACTGACCGTTAACAGGATCGCAACCCTCGGTGTTGAACCCACACCGCACTCAGCCAGTGAGCGGGAACTGGTCTCCACATGGGATCCAAACCCTCGGCGGGAGCGCCACCGTGCTCCCAAGCGGTGCACTCTCCAGTGCGCCACCGGGTCGGCCCCCAAGAGTCACTTCTAAGTGAGCGGGATCAGTCAACCTGTGTGGTACTTTCTACCAACAAG
>NW_007763189.1:4872-6309 GCF_000696425.1 Galeopterus variegatus
CTTTCAGTTATGCATCTATTGCTTTCATTTCCACATTTGGTAGAAATGTAACTTGGAAAGATATGGTGTACCAGGTATTTAAAATGAAATTTAACCACTCAAGTGACTGTAAGTTCTGTCCTTGAAAGCAGAGGACTTGCCTAATACATCTTCCTGCCCTCTTGTGCCTACCCTAGTGTGCAGATGTCAGTCTGAACTACCTGTCTCCCTCACTGTATTGCAACCTACCAGAAGGAAGGAACTGTGTCTTAAAGAAATAAAAAACAAAACAAAACAAATGAAAAACTTCCCCAAACTTTAGGTCTCACACACTACTTGCTATGTAGCAAAACAGTTAAACTATAGTGCATGGTTCGTGCTCAATAAGTAATGAGAAGTTTGGTTTTTTAGGTGTATAAACAGATGTGGATTGCTTTTGCATGTATGTATAAATATAGGGGCACAGTGTTAGGTAATCTGTTTATCCTGCTATAATAAAGAAAGGGATGCAAGGACATCTAACTTAGGATATAATCATCTGAATGTGTGCTACTAGCTTGGGTAACATTTTAGTTATCATTGCATGCTGTAGAATTCAGTGTCTGTCGCTTGCTGCTTTTCTCTGTGGACTGCTCAAGCACGCGCTCAGCTGTGAACACCTGGCATGCGAACGTCAGCCCGCAGCCCCGAGTGAGCGTCTGTGTGCAGAGCCCCATGTCGGACACCAGTGTGAGGGGTGGGCAGGGCAGGAAAAGAGCAGGCACCGAGGGGACCGTCATGAGACTGTCTTTCTACTTCAGGAACTTAGCTGGTGAATAGAAATTCATCTTGCTGGTGAATAGAAAATCACACAAACCATCATCTCTCCACACCTATGATGTATAAGGCTGTTGACTCATTCTTAGCTCCTCAGTAAGCCCAGAGAAGCTGTTTTGAGGCTGTTAGTATTTGTTTTCCTGAAACAATGAAAGATAAACTAAGTTTCCTAAATGCAACTGGTATCTACAACTTTCTATCTGTGTGATTGTGTTTTACACACACACACACACACACACACACACACACACACTCACCACACGTAGTTTTCTCAGATTTCGGTGGATCCCCTCTGGCCTTGGCTTTGGTTTGTCACACTCTTACACACCAGTAGTGACTACTAATCAGGTTTTCTAACAGCTCGGGGCAGCTCAGCAGCTTTCAGCAGGTGTAGTTTCAATTTATCTTCAGTCTCTTAGACACCCTGAGTAGGCTTATTCCCACCATGAGGTCAGTGAGGGTGGAATGGCCATGCCATAAATCATCTTCCTGAACATGTTCTCCAAGAGTCACTTCTAAGTGAGCGGGATCAGTCAACCTGTGTGGTACTTTCTACCAACAAGTTCAAAGCTATTGTAGTCAAAGGCCAATTGATCTCAGCACATTTTTTCTTTGGAGGAAAGTAGAGAATCCCATTTAGAG
>NW_007763190.1:0-609 GCF_000696425.1 Galeopterus variegatus
AGACAGTAACTTGGAATCAGAGAATAACTGATTTCCTCTAAGATTTTTTTATTTTTTTTAGAAAAAGTTATATTATGAATCCCATAAAATGCTAGATCACCAGCCGGGTGTAAATACACTCAATAAGAAGGTCACTACTACTTTGCAAGAGTCCACAGCATTTAGGTTTTGCCTTACTTTGTGCCAGAATTTGCTTTCCTATAGTCTGTATTAGTCCTGCCCAGCTCTACTTCTGGAGCTTCATCATATAAACATACTCTGTCCTCTAATGGGCACATATTTGAACACTACTGTCATTTTCCCCATATACTTTCTCAGCAAAATAACTCATTTTTGCAATTAAAACATATATAACTACTATACAACCATCAGAATAGCTAAGAAGACAATTTCGAGTGTTGCATGGATGTGAAGAAACTGGAACACTCATGCATTGCAGAAGGGAATGTAAAATAGTATACCACATTGGAAAACAATCTAGCAGTTTATATAATTTATATATTTATGTAACTTACTCAATATTTTAAAATGGATTTTAAAAATAAACATAATTACCTACTTTAATGTCATCCTAGGCAATGATACCCATGAACTCATGGTCCTATATGC
>NW_007763190.1:5963-6309 GCF_000696425.1 Galeopterus variegatus
TATAATATACAGTGCCTTGTATACTGCAAAGCACCATAAAAATGAAGTATTATTATTATTATTACAAAAAATACAAGTATCTTACTACAAATTGATTCCTAAGAGAAAAAAAAGATTACCCATTCACACATTTTAATTGGCTTAATCATTTTCTATATTCATGCTGTCACAAATGATATTTAGAATTCTTTGGAATAAACATTTTTCACATTTTTTCTTTAGAATACAGTCATATTCGTGATGTAGCTCTTGACTCTGCCATTCTCTTTCTTATGGGAACTAAGGATGTTACTTCCCTCAGATGGTTGTAGCTCCCCAGGGAAAGTTATTAAGTCAGAAATTGTTG
>NW_007763191.1:0-559 GCF_000696425.1 Galeopterus variegatus
TTTTTGAGATCCAAGTATCTGTTCACCAATCACTCAAAGAGCTGTCCTCATTAATTGTCAGCCTTTATAATCATGTGAGCCAATACTTTATGATATATCTCTTTAGATAGATAGAAACATACATACATACATACACAGACACGCTATTTGTTGTGTTTATCTGGAGAATTTTGCCGAATACAGAAGTTTACAGATGACATTATGAGATGTAGTGGACAGATTATGTAATTAACTGTGTAATTACAAATGGCTTCTCAATGGAGTTAAAGCCTAATATGAATCAATTTACTTATTTTTACAATGTATGCAAATTGCAATCTTCATCAAAGAAAAAATATAGTCCACTTTAGTATCTTTAAAAGTATTTTAGCATCAGAAATTTCTTTCAAATAACATTTTGTAAAAAAGCCCATTGAATGAAACAGATGCATCTCTAGGGCTCTGATTGATGCAAAAGTGCCAACTGGGCACCCAGTCATGTCTACAAATTCCACTGCATTTTCTCCACAGAGCCCCTAAGTCTCATACAGTGGTTCACCGGTTTAAAAAAAAAAAAAAA
>NW_007763191.1:6089-6309 GCF_000696425.1 Galeopterus variegatus
TTTTTCTGTACTGCCTATATAAATTTGAAAAAAAAGAAATATATATATTTTATAAATATATATATTCTTAATGCCTACAGAAGCTATTAGGAAAACAAATCTTTACCTGTTATGTTCCATACATAAAATGTATCTCCTCCACAGAAGGATCAAAGCTCTCTCCTGCTGCCTCTCTCTGGACTGGAGAACTCCATTGTCTTGGCCTCTGCCAGAGCATTTC
>NW_007763192.1:0-6309 GCF_000696425.1 Galeopterus variegatus
CATCTGTCTATATGTCTGTCTTTATGCCTCTTCGGTTCTTTTCATCACTAGGCAGTGAGTTCCCTGAGGGCAGGCGCTCTGCCTGCCTTCCTGTCGCCCAGCCCCCGGCACAGAGGGCAATAATGAATTTCCCCTAGCTGACGAGCTGGGCTGCTTTCCTTCCACGGCCCAGATGGACTTCCCTGCGTGGCTCCTGCTTGGACTGTGGCAGCCCTATGTGCTCCCCTTTCCTCAACTCCAGAGGAGGTCCTGCCCACCTGTCTCCAAACTGACTTCAATGTCTGCTGGATTAGTTGGACTTTGCCTCCCCTCGTTCTGGTTCTGTTTATAACTGGGGGGTGTGCATTGGTGTTTTCTCCGTCTGCTGCACCCTTCCTGCAGCTGACACACATTGTCCTCCTTGAAGCTATGTCTGGCAGACCCTCATGGGCCCCCACCTGCCCTCTGGGATTGAACCCTGGCACATCAGGTGCACACAAAGACAAGGGAAAGCTAAGCTGGGCTCTGTTCCAGCCTCTCCCAAGTCACATCTGAAGGCCATTCTGTTTTTTGTTTGCATTTCCAGTCTCATAAATAAGGCCTCAGTAATGGCAGGGAGGGAATCCAGAGGGCAGGCCCACAGCATTACATCATCACATTACCTACACCCGATGTATTTCCAAGGCTGGCAAACTCAGCTTGCCGGTAATAGCTGCACCAGCAGTGCGACGCTTGCAGCAGAGTTCATCTTTCTGAGGAAGGACATGGAAAACAAATGTGCTGCACCACGTAGAGCCACCAGCAACGTAACCCGCAGCTGCAGCTCAGCACCAGTCGCGGCTCTCTGTAAGTAACTCCAGACTGCCACTTTTGATGTCTTTAAATCTTGAGAAACATGACGCTATTTATTAACTGTGCCCTAGTTATTTGTTCCATTGCCCATGTTTGAGCAACTTTGTCTTTTTCTTCTGCAAATAATCAAACTTACCAGAACTGCCACGTAGAAAGTTTAGAAAAGTCCCTTGTGGACATTTAGCAGGTGGCCTTATCTCAGTCACTATTTATATATTCATTTCTTGGACACATCAAATTACCAGCCAAGCTGATGTTTTGGGTAAGTTAGAGAAGGCAGAAAATTATCACTCAGATTAAGTGGGGGAGATGGACACTCGGGATCACTGAGAAGTCAGTATAACATACTATTTTAACCACAGTGTCATGAGAACAGAGAATGTTTTAGTTGAACAGTCCTTAAAATTTAACTTGTCCAGCCTTGTAATTTTCGGGATCACTGAGAAGTCAGTATAACATACTATTTTAACCACAGTGTCATAAGAACAGAGAATGTTTTAGTTGAACAGTCCTTAAAATTTAACTTGTCCAGCCTTGTAATTTTACAGATGAGAAAACCAAGAGCCATAGAAAGTTAAATTACATCTGCTAGGTCACATGGCCAGTTAGCACACATGCAGAGTTACTATATATAAGTCCCAATACATTTACAGAAGAAACGTTCCTGCAGAGTCTCTTGGGAATGTGCTTTATCATCCAGAGATGAGTGGATTACAAAGCAGCACACAGGGCCTTCAGCTGCCATCAGCATTATGTGCACAGGGCGTTTGCTTTTGTATGTAAACTTAGAAAGCCCTTCACAATCTTAGCTGACCTTACATTGTCAACAGTGAGTTCCTTGTTTATAGCGCTAGGAGAAGTTTCAGCGTAACTGTCAAACATCAACACTGCCACATTAGAGATGTTTCAAATTCCATTGCAGGAAGGTTAAATCATCCTTCTCTCAAGACAACCTCCATTTCCCAGGCCATCTTTAGCTGTAAGATGCATTTTTCATGCCCCCTGTTTTGGAAACAAGAAGAGGTACTCTGTGCACAAAGCCTACCAGCAGTCCGTGCTTCTGTGTAGAACTCGTTTGGAACACACGTGGATTCAGAGCTGTGTTCCAAATGGCTCATAAATCCTGCATTTCCTTAAGAAGGATTCTAAAGAGGGCCGATTTGCTGGGTAGCATTCTCCTTCTGCCATTGGGCAGACTAGCAGGTGCTGCGTGTCTTGCAGATCTTTCATTTATTTTAGGCTCTGAGAAGCCACCAGGATGGGAACGCTCGTGACGCATGATTCTTAGGGAGGAATCACTCAAATTCATGAGGATTCTTCTGTGCCTTTACAAGGTAGAAATATCCTTAAATGCACTTGTTGAAGCTATGCTGAAGTTTTGGGCATTCCAGTGGAAAAACAAAATAACAAAAACAGGCAAAACATTTTTCTGACTATGGGACTCTTAATACCCCACTTGAATTTGCCAGAGTGGAGATGTATGTGTATGTTGCTGCTTCCTCCTTCCTTCTCCCCACCCCCTCCATTCCTTTCTCTTTTTCTTTGTAGTGAGTCTGTGTATGTTATCAGGGAATATGGTAAATTTGGGGGAAGGCATAGGTTCACAACCAAGGTCCATCACTCACAACTGAATGACCCCATCTACATCTTGTGATCACTCTGACTCTCAGTAAATAAACGGTAACAGTGGGGTGGAGAAAAAATTGATAGATAGATGCTACATCTGCACTGGGGTCTGGTGGCTCCCCTGGTCTCCTCTGGCTCCCTGCCCATGTTCCCTTGTGGTGTTTTCTCTAATCTCCTCCCTGTCAAATCCTGGCTCGGCTACTGCTTGGAGGACCAAGATGACACAGGACCCATGGGGGAGCTTGAGGTGAAGGATGACAGGCCATTGGACCAGTGAGTGAGGCCAGCCCGGCCCTTCTAGTCCAACCCACCCTCCCATAAATCAGAGCCCACGAGAGACCAAAACTCTTGTGCACTGTTGGCAGGAATGTAAAATGGTGTGGCCATCATGGAAAATGGTATGGCAGCTCCTCAAGGCAATAAACAATTATCACATAACACAGTGGTTCACTTCTGGGTATGCACCAGAAAGAATTGAAAGCAGGGACTTGAACAGATATTTGTGCACACATGTTCATAGTGGCATTATTTACAACAGCTAAAACATGGAAGCAACCCAGAGTCCATCGATGGATGGATAAACAAAATGTGGTATAGACACACAATGGAATATTACTCAGCCCTAAAAAGGAAGGAAATTCCGACACATGCTACCATGTGAATAAAATTTAAGGCCATTATGTTAGTGAAATAAAACAGTCACCAAAAGACAAATACTGTATGATGCTAATTACATGATGTTGTTAGAGCAGTCACAATTAGAGAGACGGAAATTAGACTGGTGGTTGCGAGGGACTGGGGGAGGGGGAATGGGGAGTTTTTGTTTAATGGGTACAGAGTGTCAGTTTTTTGATATGAAAAGAATTATGGAGGCAGATGGCAGTGAAGGTTGTACATTATAAATGTATTTAATGCTAATGAAGTGTACACTTAAGAACCATACAGATTAAGATGGTAAATTTTATCTTATGTGTATTTTAAAACCACAAAAAAATGAAAAAAAAATATAGCCACACGAGGAAGCCCAGGAGAAATCAGCAAAGTAAACTTGCACCCAACACACAGCAGTATAATTGTTTTGAGTCACTAGCTTCTGGGGTGGCTTGTTAAGTAGCAAAGGTGAACGACACACTAAGAGAGGAAGACTCAGAGGAAACAAGAGCAAAACATAAGCTAGCAGAGACCAGGCCAGCCAGTGCCAGGGAGTCCCACCTGGCTCTGAGCAGGTGTCCCTCGGCCAAGCTGTCTTCCCACCACCCACTCTCATCCACTGCTTGACCTTGTGCTACAGAGCCATTGTGTGTTTATGTTCACACTCTGATTCAGGCCTCAGCAAGTCCCACTTTTGGATTCTGTCCCTGTGCCTAATCGGCCATTTGGTGTCCATCCATTCCTGCCTTGCTAACTTACTTTCAGACGTGGGCTTTATAATTAAATATCCACTTTCCTGCCCCGTCCTTTGTTGCTCTCTGCCTGTCTCTTCTATCTGACCTGGCTCGTCATCTTGGTCTGTTCCTGGGCTTCACCCTCTGACTCCATCCGAATTGGGTGCCCAGGCAAGTCTTGCACCAAGACGTTGGCACCACTGCTGAGCTTCGGTTCTGAAACAGAGCCTGGCAGTCTCTTGTTCTTCCCTTCTGCAAATTGCATCTCCTTCTGCAACCTGAAGGCCATCTTCTAACGCCCTCCGGAGTCTCACTGTTTTGCTATGTGTTCTCACATGCTAACCTGTTTTCCAGCACCTCAGGACGTCACTTACTGAGAATTTCAACTTCTGCCAGCCAGCGGCATGTGGCCTGACGCAGGCATTTTTCTCTGCCTGACCCACAGAAATGTGGCATTTCCAGAGTCAACAGCTACCTCTTCCAGATTACTCAGGACTTTCCCTGCCAGGGTGGATTACACCTGCCACAAAACTTATTAACTTATGTACCCTTCACATAGGGGGTCGTGCCTGAATCTGTTTTCAAATAGCGAGGCACTTGATTCATGGAGAGGCATTTTCTATTTGAGAGAAAAATAAATAAATCTGTTTTCTGCACTCCAATAAATGAAAAGACTGGACTAGAAAAAACTAGCTCTTAGAGGAAAAAATGAATACTTTCAAATCACAGTGAAACAAAGATGCACCAAGAGCAATGGCATGAGTGTAAGGTTCTCTTCCATGTCTTTAGGGCATAAGATGTCCTAGAGATTTTAAGTAACAGGAAATCTATTTTTATTTGCCTTAATGCAGATCATTTTTTAGTCCTATACATGTTTGGAATATTTAAAAAGATGGGTATTATTAAAGGGAATTAGTCGTTCCATAAAGTATACATATATCAAAACCTCCTGTTGTATGCCATAGATATATATAATTTTTATTTCTCAATTAAAATAAATAAATAAATGAATGAATGAATAAATAAATAAGAGATGGCCTTAAACAGGTATGAAAATGTCTATGGGAGTCCTCTTTAAACTGGCCTAGTGCTCTGTAAGGAAGGTCTGTTGTCAGCAGTGACTTATGCTGTGACTGTTACTTGCACAGTACGGCAGGAATGCAGGAGACATCTGAATTATCCATGAGCAGTTACTGACATGGGAACTCATATGCTACTGTAGGTGAGCTAGACAATCACACATGTCATGCAAAACACACACGTTCTAGATAAGGTTCGCCATGTGCTCTAAATGATTCAGGACAGTGCATACCCAATTACATTTCCTCGTAACTTGCCACTGTTCTGGAAATTCTGTGTTTCTGGAAATAATCACTTAAAGAATCTATCTACAAAGCTAACACCTGAGCAAACTGAGATTTTTCCAATGAGTGTAATGATACCTTCCGTCCTCAGAAAGGAACCACACATGTTCATTATTTACATGTACAGCAGATTTAAGTTTTTCCTTCATGTAGTTTTTTTTAATGAAAGCTAATTAATTTAATATATAACAAAAAGGAAATTTTATTTTAGAGCTTTGTAAGACTTTGGAATCATTTAGGAATGCTTTTAACTACATGTAACATAAAAATCAGACTAACAGCAACCTAAGCAAGAAAGTCATTACATTTTTCACATAACAGAAGGTTGTAGGTAGGTGCTTCCGGGGCCGGTTCATCAGTTCAGTAGTGTCAGGGTGCTGGTTTGTCACCTCTGGAGTCTCCTGGCTTTTCCTCGTTGTTGTAAGATGGCTGCTGCAGCTACCAACATCAAGGCCACACACAGAAATGTTACACTGGAAGAAAGCATCAAAAACAAAAATGAATTTTCCTCAGCAGGTTCCTTTTCCTCCTCTTTCTAAGTCAGAGAAGTGAAATTTCCAAGGCTTCCTCTTTCATATCATGTAGTAAATGTGTGTTACATGTCTGTCTCTGAAAGGGAAATTTAGAAAGTTAGAATCTAGCAAAGAGAAAGGAAAGTTCATAGATGCTATTAGGATAATGCCAGATTGCTGTAAAACAAACAAACAAAACCCCCAAATAACACAAAACTCCAAAATAAAAAGTTCCATTACTCAATGAATATAAATGTTTTCTTCTTTTTCAAGAAGTTTCCAGGTGAGCATTTCAGGATGATAAAAAGCTCAGGCAGATAGCTTCCAAAGATACTGTCAGAGGGAGTGATGGTTCAGGGCCCCGAATTTCCCCTTCAGCTAGTGAGGTAGAAGTTGCAAGTGTTACTTGAGTTCAAGTTCATGATGAATTTCTGAAAGAGATGTCCTTGCTAGAGGCAGAACATAGCAAAGCAAAGCGACTAACGTCAGCTGAGCCTAGACCCTGCATCCCAATTCAGAGCTCTGGTGAGCTCTACTGGACCACAGGTAAAAACGTGTATCCCAAATTCTTAGGCACAAACTTCTTCAGAT
>NW_007763193.1:0-459 GCF_000696425.1 Galeopterus variegatus
CTGCTTACTTCCTATAAAAATGCTTTTCAAGGCCCAAAAGAGGCAAACCACTCCAATATCACTAAAAACCCAAAATAATGAACAAGGTAGTGTTAGAATCTGATCGTTTTCAATAATCATAAGGCTGACACGGCTATTTTGAAAAAAAAGCAACCAGTGGCCTATTCTTACCCCAGCTCATGGAATAGAGCGTTCTTGCAAGACAGCAGAAGCACACTGTTCATAGCCCCACCATCTGCCCTAATTTGGCGAACTTGTACTTGTACCAACCAAAAAACCTATGGCAAAAACTCATAGGGTAGGGGTGGAAGGGGGAGTTAGGGGTGTAGTGTTGGCTACACAAATACAGGGACTTTTGTCTCTTCTTCTATTCTATGCTTTATTTGTTGGCTGGCACAGAGTAGAAGTTCAATGTATATTTGTTGAGTAAATGTGAATGAATGAAGGAAAGAATGGGGT
>NW_007763193.1:6030-6309 GCF_000696425.1 Galeopterus variegatus
CTGCTTACTTCCTATAAAAATGCTTTTCAAGGCCCAAAAGAGGCAAACCACTCCAATATCATTAAAAACCCAAAATAATGAACAAGGTAGTGTTAGAATCTGATCGTTTTCAATAATCATAAGGCTGACACGGCTATTTTGAAAAAAAGCAACCAGTGGCCTATTCTTACCCCAGTTCATGGAATAGAGCGTTCTTGCAAGACAGCAGAAGCACACTTTTCATAGCCCCACCATCTGCCCTAATTTGGCGAACTTGTACTTGTACCAACCAAAAAACCT
>NW_007763194.1:0-448 GCF_000696425.1 Galeopterus variegatus
AAAGTGGATATAAGCTGCAGAACTTGAATAAGCTATAGCCCTGTTTTTCTTGGTGAATATTATGAAACAGAGATCTTAAAGCCCCACTGGAGGTTAGAATAAAACCTTAACATAAAATTTGGGTTGTATGCCAGTTTTAATTTAATCTTGTAGTTACATTTAATTGTACTGTTCCTTTTATGCGGGAATATTGTCTCCATGTCTTCTGTGAAGGGCACAATCTTGGCCTGATGCCTCCTCAGAGGCTTTGATCTCTGAACCAGGGCTTCTGGGGCCCAGTGGGAAGATCAATCATTCAGTTATCTCCCAGGACACCAGGTCAAGTGGAGAAAGTTCATCCTGCAGGATTCTTTGTCCTTGGGACCTCTGTAGCATAGATTGTCAACTTGACAAAGCCAGCTGAGTTTTTGCGTGCAATCTACAGACAGCACTGGGCAAAGCAAACCAC
>NW_007763194.1:5673-6309 GCF_000696425.1 Galeopterus variegatus
TTTTTCTTTCTAGCTGTGACTGGAGGTCAACTAGAATGTTGTGAAATGTCAGAACTGCCAAATGTTCCTTTTAATTTCCAACTCATAAGCGTTGGCTAAGGTGATGGGAAAGAGGAAACTAGATTTCTCTTGAGTTCATTTTCCCCATCCCCCAGCCCTTTCCTTCCTTAGTGGGTTGGGCATTTCTGCAAACAAATACAGCAATTTCTTTCCTTTCTTCTCTCTGGCAGCCATGCCAGGTCAGGGATGTGGCTAGGCAGGGCCTACTGGAGAGATTCACCCAGGACACACTGAACCAGACATCCTGTCAGGCATGTGCCTCAGGACCTTTGCAGAGGCTGTGCAAAGGAAAACCAACTGGGAAACTGCCCCCACCCACTGCCCTTATCCTGGCCTACTCCCTCCTCACCCTCAGATATCCTGGTACATGCCACTTCCCCAGACAGGCTTTATCTGACCCCTGCAGACTAGGCCATGTCCCCTGTTATTGGTTTTTGGTGCATTCTACACTTCTCTTTACAACTTATCTCAAGGAGTAACATAGGGAATCTGAGTGGCCAGGAGGAGCCACAGAGCCAGAACATGGGGATCTTAGAAGGTCAAGGTGGAATTGTCATCTAATCAATATGCACATAA
>NW_007763195.1:0-4260 GCF_000696425.1 Galeopterus variegatus
GGAGCAGAAGATTGAGAGCCCATCTCCACTATGAGAAATAGCAGTAGAATATTATAATAGAATACCAGTGATCACAAAGCTGTGAGGCCAGTGTGTTGGATATATGAGGCACATGGATTCTAAGTTTGTCTATACTAATAAATAGAAGAACTTATGAAGCCTTTCTGTTTATAGCTGCTGTCAATTAAATGTGCATTTTTTTCTGTTTCTCTCTCTTGGTATTTTTAGTTATCTGAGTATAACTTCATGCAATCTTAAAAATCTGTATTATTATAATTTTAAAAATTAAGCCCTTCTTATTTATATTCTTTCTTACAAGCATATTTCTTTTACAGACTTCTGTTTCCCAAAATTATCTTGACACAAAGGAAATGGTTCTTAAACTTTGCTCTGAGAAATGTTTTCATTTGCTGATTATGGTTTATTTTGGTTGTTATTTACTAATCAAACTCTTATTTAAAGGACTAAGTTATCAACAGCACTAGCACAAAGAGGATGTTAGATTCTAGTAACATGGTTATATCTACTGTGTATGATCTGGTTTACAGATCTTATAAAGTTGGCAGCGGCTAAAGAATTGGAAGAGGAAGAAATCGCTTATTTATACAATGTAAATATGAAGGCGTATCTCTGTTTAATGATGCCAGAAAAGACTGTTAAAGTCAATTCAGCTGTAAGAACTCTGGACTCAGTGTAAATATTATTTCATTTTACTATTGGTCAACTAGAGTTATGAAGAAGTTATATAATTTATTCAAGTATATACAATTAGCCTATAGCAAAGCCTGGTTTCCTTGTTCTCAACTCAGTGTTTTGTCCAGACTAGTGGTAACAAACCGTGGGCCCGTGTCGCCCAGCCTGCTTCATTCACTCACATGTCCTGCGTGGCCCTCCTAGGCGTTTGAGTTGTCAGCACTGTATGCTGTATCTGAGGGTGTATCTCCTGTGCTCTTCTTGCTTGCCTAGCACCAGCTGTGAGCATGGCCCTGAGCACTGGGGAGGACATCCCAGCCCTAATGGCAACTTGCAGCTCTCCAGGACCATTGTAGGCAGACCTATAGGGAGCTGGGGAAGGAGCCTTGAAATCTGGAGGAAAAGACCAGAAATGGACCTCTTAGGGTATTCAGCTAGGAGTGACGACTTTCCCACAGTTTAACAGACCTTCCCAGTCTTCCCAGGGACCAGGGCTTCCTGCAGGTAAGAAAATGGGGAAAATATGCTTGTTAATCATCTTAAAAAAAACTAAAGCAGAGTTTTATCTGGAACTTGGGTGATTCTAGAAGCCCCTTTTTCCTTTCCCACCCCAGAAATCCTCTGACTGTGGAAAGCATCCCACAGTCAGAGGTAAAAATCTGGTTGAATAAACATTTTGCGTGCATGCATTTAAAACAGAATCATCAATCAATCAATCAATCAATCAATCAAAAATGTAAATGGTTCTTCTAAGAGAGCTCTTTCTCTAAGAGGGGTAAACCCAAGTGAAATTCAATGGAACCAAACTGTGTCTTTGACCTGTAAACCAATAAGTTCTTTGCCCTTCTGAGATGGCTCTGTCCGGTTACTGGAGTCATATGAATTGAAAAGAAGAACTGTTTTGTTAAGTTTCAAAATAGCCTGGAAGAGAGAAAAAAAGGTATGACGTTTTCTTCTTGACAACTTTGTGTAAAGCCAAAATAAAGCATATGTGAGTTGTCATTTTATAGTATCTAGTGTGGAATAATAAACAAGAATTCTTCCACTGATTCTTGAAGAATCTGTGACCTCTTCCTTAAATAATAAGCAATACATGCTACAATTGATTTTCTCTGAGAGATCTCTTCAGGCTGTCAATGAGGTCAAATGTGCCAGTGAAGAATGTATAAATTAGTAGAAATGGATGCACTTCTGGAGCTTGGAATAATAACTAAAAGGGTCTGTCCTACTCCGTAGTATCCGAGCCTTAATTTCATCCACGTAATCCCAATGTACCCGATTATCTCCTTTGTAAATTAAATACTCCAAAAGATATTCTTCAAGCCTCATAGAGACTTACCTTTCTTTGTCCTGTAAGGCTTCTCTCCTTGCTTTCCGACTGACTTCCCATGTGGAGACACCTATCTGGACAGCTCATTTCCAATTCATCCATTTGATAAATAGTTATTAATACTACAAAAGAAAACTATTCACTAGATGCTTATTCGGAATGGCAAGGAAGCCTCTGTTCAGGGCTGTTGTAATAGGGGAGAGAGATTGAACACAACTCCTAATACAACAGGGGCAAGTGGGGATTTATAGCCAATGGGCAGGGTGAGGGAGTGAATGGAAAATAACCCAGAGGAACTTGATTAGGTGTCAAGGGTGGGAGGATTCTCAATAAACTGGGTTAGAAGGATTCTTTGCTAAAACTGGATCCTGTAGGTTGAGGACATGAGCCAGGGATGAGGCCTAGCCAAAAAAGGGGCTCAGAGTTTGCCCAAGATGGGAATCCGTGTCCTTTTTCTATGACTTCCTGTGGTAGGAAGCTTCCCTAAGAAAGTAGCATTTGGCCAAACTTGAAAGATGAGAAAGAGCTCAGTGAAGAGAAGGGAAAGAATATTCTAAGTGGGGAGGAAGAAAGAAGAAATATTCTTGGTTCCATACACTTCTCAGCCTCTCCTTCGAGTAAGTATTTCTTCCTTGAAAGTTCTGTGAGTCTTGGAGACATGTCAAGCATACTGGACCCAGGAGTCAGGAACTTTGTTCCTTCTGTGCAACTAACTGCCCCTGTGGTTTCATTGAGCTTCTCTGGATCTGAATTTCATCACAGAAGATGAGGAGATTACTAGGATTTAGGATGAGATCTTATTCCGGGGACTATACCTCAATTGCAAAATATTTAGAATTACTGGTCTCTGCCCAATAAGTGCTGGTATCATTCTCCAAATATTGTAAAAGCCAGCAATTACCCTATATTAGTCCATTTCTGTTGCTTATAAAAGAATACCTGAAACTGGGTAATTTATAAGGAAAATGAAATTTATTTCTTGCAGTTTTAGAGGTTGGGTAGTCCAAGGTCTGGGGAATACATGTGGTGAGGGCTGTCCTCTGGGTGGAAACTCTCTACATGGTGAGCAGGGTGTCACATGGCAAGAACTGGCTGAGCAAGGGCGAGCTAACCTTCTCACTCGCTCTCGTATAAAGCTGTCAGAACCACGCCTATGACTACTCATTAAACCATCAACGCATTACTCCATGAATGGATCAATCCATTCACAGGGCATGGTCCATGTAATCCAATCACCTCTTAAAGGCCCCACCACTCAAATAGTCAGATTTCCCACCCTCTTCACACTGTTATGATGGGGGTCAAGTTTCAATGAGTTTTGGGGGGACATTCAATCCACAGCACGCTCCTTCCCTTTCTCCATACACACATTACTGGATGTTCCCCAAATAGGGTGGAGGATATTATTTCTAGTTGAGAATCACTGTGTAATCACAAAGATTTCTGCTAGCTCTCTATTGCCTCATTCTAATTGAATTGTAAATCCATTCTGGAAGAACCAGCTTCCACCTTTAAAAAACCTTTTTTTTAAAATTTCTTTGTTTTCATTGTACATATTTATGGGGTACAGTTTGTTTTTTCAATACATGCATATATTATATAATGATCTAATCAGAATTGTTAGCATATCTGTCACCTAAACATTGATCATTTCTTTGTGGTTATAACATCCAAGATCCTCTTTTCTGGCCATCTTGAAATATACAATACAATGTTATTACCTATTGTCACCCTAGGGCACCAGAACTATTCTTTCTGCCTAACTGTAACTATGTGACTTTGTACCAGTCTACCAACCTTTCCCTGGCACCCCCTACCCCCATCCTTTCCCTGCCTTTGGTAACCACTATTCTACTCTCTATTTCTCTCTTTTTATTTTTTCTTAATTGACCCATGATAATTGCATATATTTATGGAGCACAATATGATATTTGGGTACATTCATACTGTGTTCAATGATCATATCAGGGTGCTTAGCGTATCCATTACCTCAAACATTTGTCACTTCTTTGTGTTAGGAAAATTCAGCATCATCTCAATTAGCTATTCAAAGATACACAGTACTTTGTTGTTAACAGTAGTCTCCCTATATTACTACAGAACCCTAGATCCCATTCTTTCTATTTCTCTAATATTTTGTATTCACTGACTGCCCTCTCTCCATCCCCCTCCTCCTCTTCCCCCCACTAGTCTCTAATAATCACTATTCTATTATCTACAACTACAAGATCAATTTC
>NW_007763195.1:5296-6309 GCF_000696425.1 Galeopterus variegatus
ACTGTCCTTGTACCTTGGTTTATAAAAAAAGGATGGTAATGACTCTTCAACTTGAGCAATCAAGGATTAAAGCAGGAGGGAAAATTTGACATAGATCTTTCCAGAGGCTGAGCATTTAAATTTTTCCTCTTTTCTTTTTTGGAAAGTATGCTGCTGATCAAAGTAGTCCCTTTACTTGATTGTTTTCCAACTGACAATAATCTCTTTGATTTTGTTAGAGTATATTAAAGGCACTGAAAACCTTCTACAGCAAAACTTCAAGTCCTAAAATGTTGTATTTTCTCTTTGTTTGAGTACTTAAGTATTATAAGTTTGTCTCTATACACATATGTAATGCATTTTCCAAAGTTTGTTTTGCAATTAAGAGTGTAGGATATTCTGGGCCTTCTCTGAAGACAAACGTAAGCTGATGCTTTACAGTATCTCCTGCAGTGTAGCTCCTGTTATGTGGCAGCAATGAATAATAACCACTGGCTCTAATTGCTTAGAGAATTGCCAAGTGATAATCTGTGATATAATTAAGTAAAAGAAACCAGTGTTGTCTTTAACCACTTCCATAAAATAATTCCCCAGAGAGGCACCAGAGCTTCAAAAATTGGTAAAATAGGTAAAATTACCTGGCAGGGCGAAGTTCACCCTTCAAGTACACTGTTGCTCAGGTAGGAAAAGTCAACCAATCCTTTGGTTCTGTTATTGTTGTTGCTAAATGGATGTCCATTCTTTTGCAATGTATTAAATGTTATCTTTTGTTTGCTTCTGATTCCTAGAATTAAATAGGGAGAAAATAAGGAGTCTATGTTCTGACTGGGGGCCAGGAAGTGGGCTCTTTGGAGCACCCAGCCCACTGGCTGATGAGGAGATGGTGGGGAGTGGGCGGGCATGACCACTCTTTGGTCTCCATGACCTGCCTGACATGGACTAGGCTGGAGCATGGTGGGTATGCTCATTGTCCCCTGTTCTGGGAGAGTCCTAGGAACTCCCACATCTCTATCCTGACACATATGGTCCTGCCA
>NW_007763196.1:0-209 GCF_000696425.1 Galeopterus variegatus
AGGTCAAAAGCCAACATGATGATTTCAGAACTGAACTATGAAAAATACCTAGATCCTTCATCATATCATATAATACTGAATTAACCAACCTTTAAATCTTCCTATTTCTTTATTCCTTGTTCACTAAAAAAAGTAAGTTTAGCAAAGGCATGTGAAATAAAATCAATATAAAATCTTAGTAGTAGTCCTATATACTAATAACATAAAAT
>NW_007763196.1:5691-6309 GCF_000696425.1 Galeopterus variegatus
ATAATTACGAGGACAATATTTTTAAGAGTCTTTTTGAGAATAGGAGTAAAAAAAAAAAAAAGCCATTTATAAAGTATGTCTCCCCAAATCCAGGTTTCCCGTCTAAATAAATTCCAGCAGAAGTTGCATTCTCAAGTGTTTTTCAAAACATTTCAGAAGTTTTAAAAATCTCCCTATAGGGGACTGTATTGGCAAGTACACACCTAACAGTGAAGAAAATGCAGGAATCAATTTGACATCCCAAATCAGAAGGAGAGCATTCTTGTGCTATACCTGCCCTAGGGAATTGTCTTTTACATATTAATTTGCAGAAATAAAACTTCAAGTGCAAGCATATAGTTTACCAAATGTGGTAAAATATGTATTTTTTTATTTACTGCAATTTTTAATTATTATGCTGAGCAGACATTGATGACATTTACCTGTAGAGGTAAAATATTTGAGGCAGCAATTAAATGAAAGGTTTTACTGTGAAAGTGTGAAATTCAAAGGACTTTGGTGGAAATTATTTACAGGGTTTTTTTTTGCATAGCTCAAGGTAATAAATGTTTTAGATTAAAAAAACTAGCCAGTATTTAATAATACCTGGCAAATATGTACATCTAAACTATGACCTGG
>NW_007763197.1:0-1040 GCF_000696425.1 Galeopterus variegatus
TTTATTTCTAAAATGATTTGGAAGGTGATTCGAAGTTTTGATTTTAGCAAAAAACAAAAATAAAAACAAAAACTGAAACAAATGGAGCAGTTGAAGGACCAATACACTATATACAAATGCTCTTAAAGTTTGAAATTTCTCACTGTGACAATTTCTAAGCTGGATACTTTTCCTTCTCCACTTATTCTTTTAGGTAACAAAAATATAAAAAACAAAAGATGGAGAAATTTAGTCCTTCCAAGTTGGATGTGTTTTTTTTTGGATGTTCAATGATCTACATTTTAATAGCCCATATTATCTAATGCTAGTGAGCCTATTTTGTTTTGGAAACAGAAGAGAACTTCATCATAATAGATCTTACTTATATTTTGTTGGGTAATAATTATAATAATTACCAAAATTTACTGAGTACTTAATTATGCCATATCCTGTCTAATCTCCTTACATGTATTAATTTACGTAATCCCCTCAACAAGTCTATGGAATAATCTTTTTCACTTACATATGGGAAAGTGTGGCACAGAAAAATTAAGAACTTTTGCTAGGGAAACACAGCTGGCAAGAAATGGAGCCCAAATTCAAATCCATATAATCTGATTGTGATGTTAACCACCAGGGTATACTCTGCCCCTGGGAGCATACTATGGATTGAAGCACTTCTTCCAAACATGGTAACTAAATAAATTAAAAGACAAATTCAATATAGTACTTCTTACTACTAAATTAGCCAATAGTTATTATATTCCTAATAAGTATTAAGCTTTGTCTTGAATTGTGCTTCAATATATTTTAAAGGAATTCCACTGCACCTCATTAGCTTATTTGGATATTTTGAACATTTCTTAGAAGGAAAGTTATTTCATTTCTATTTCAACCAGTTGATTATAGGTTTCAAATCTATTGATATTTAGTATCATAGTCCAGTCTGGAGGAGCTGTGCCCAATTCTACATAATTTAAACAATGGGCCTTTGGCATTTTTATTAGTCATTTCAAATATCATTAAGGGATTGGATTAATCTTTGTGAATTTGTGTCTACC
>NW_007763197.1:6103-6309 GCF_000696425.1 Galeopterus variegatus
AATTCTGAAAGCTGCATGCTTTTGTACTAATAAGGTCAAGTTGGAGCCAATATCCAAATACACCAGAAAAAATGGAAATATATATTAACAGAGAAACATTCAGACTTGATATTAAGAAATTTCAACAGGATGCAATGTATGAGTTCAACAGGATGAGTATTTGCAGCAACCTCCACTGCCTCTGATTTCTTCAAGTTACCCATTTA
>NW_007763198.1:0-549 GCF_000696425.1 Galeopterus variegatus
TGTAAAAATGGGGGCAACATCCCCCAAATACAATAGCTTGCCCATCACACATTTATGCCCTAAGGGAACCTCCACACTCTCAATACATAGAGGCACACGAAGAATAACATGCTAGCTTCAATCAGATCAGCAACGCAGCACACTTGCTGTCAGGCACTGTGTTATATGCACTTCACGTGAATTCTCATCAATTCTCATAAAATTCACAGAAGTAGGTTCCATTATGTTCCCATTTTACCCTTAAGCAAATCATGCTTCAAAATGGTTGGGCACCTTGCCCAGGGCTCTGCATAGTAAGAGATTACATTGAAAAATATTCCCCATGCTGCAGCCCCAGACCCCGGGAACCACCACACTGTCCACCCAACCACCACTGTCCACCAACGTGCCTGCTAAATGAGGCATTTTGATACTACTTAGAACCCAAAACCACGAGTATGTATTCCAAATTTGACAATCTCCTTAGCAAATTCTGATCTGAACATATAGGTTTTTAAATGGATTCAAAAGCAGCGGCCAGTTGACTTCAACGTTTAGTTTGAGTAAACA
>NW_007763198.1:2667-2994 GCF_000696425.1 Galeopterus variegatus
GAAGAGGAAACCACTCTCCTTGCTGGTGGTAGAGTAACTGGAAGATTCTCTTTGGAGGGCAAGTGAGCAATCATTATCAAACTTCCAGCTACAAAACACATCCTGCCTGATCTTGCAGTTTTTAATTTAGGTTATTTTCCTAAGAAAATTGGACAGGTGAGCAACTGTTTGCCCTGCTGATGTTTGACCGGGCACAGGGTCTCTGCTGCCTTGCTCCACCTGCTCCACAGCCCGAGAGCCACCTGGGCACTTGCAGAGAAGGGGACAAGACCCCTGGTGCAGAGCTGCGGGTGCCCCACGGTCTCACGACTGCTCTTCTAGTTTTTT
>NW_007763198.1:6069-6309 GCF_000696425.1 Galeopterus variegatus
AGATTAAACATTGCAAAAGAAAAGACTAGTGAACTTGAGAATATGGCAATTTAAATATTTTTAAATAAAACAAAAAGAAAAAAAGTTTGTTTTAAATGGAAAGGACACCAATAAACTGCAGGACTAGTTTAAGTGGCTTAATACCCTTGTAGTTGAAGCCAATGAAAGTGGGGGAGAGGGGTGGTCAGAAAAAATACCTGAAGAAATAAAAATGTCCAAAAGTTTTCCAAACTTAATGAA
>NW_007763199.1:0-387 GCF_000696425.1 Galeopterus variegatus
TGTTTCAGTCTTCCTACTTTGTGAGGTGACCTAATTACCTAGATACAAGCTGTTCAAACTACGAATACTTTGTAATTTGGGTAAATGGAGACATTGATTTAATATAGCAGTAACCTGTGGACTATACTAACATTTATGAAGCAAATGTATTTCACAGGGCCTACCTTTTGAGAATCGAACATAGAAATGTTAACCTTGCAAAAGACAGAAAACTTTCCCTGGGTTAAAGTCTTTCTTGTAGATAAAGAATTGCAACACAGAAAAATTGCTGGCTCTAAGGGCAGATGCCCTTTGTGCAGCTATACCTAATGGTTGTTGCCATGACCATTATCTTACTGTTCTTCTTGTAACCACCTATGTTCCTTTTCTGTAACTTTCTGGCCTGGA
>NW_007763199.1:6075-6308 GCF_000696425.1 Galeopterus variegatus
TTCCATATATTTGTATGGTTTCTAGTGTTCCTTTTGTGTTGATTTCTAGTTTTGTTCCATCATGGTTGGATAAGGGACCTGATGTGGTTTCAATTTTTTAAAATTTGTTGAGACTTGTTTTGCATCCTAACATATGATCTATTCTACAGAATGTTGTATGTGCTGGTGAGAAGAATGTGCATTCTACAGAATTTGGATGAAATGTTCTATAAATGTCCATTAGGTCAAGTTGG
>NW_007763200.1:0-225 GCF_000696425.1 Galeopterus variegatus
GACAGTTATCAGTCATTTACCCTATTAATATTAACATATTCTCTCCAGATATTAAAAAAAATGAATAAAATATAAAGAATTGGATAAACTATTTCTTACCAAACAGAATAGTGATTCTGCACTGAATTGAGGCTGAAATGCTAACCCTGAGTGAATAACAAAGAAAAAAAAAGAGAAATGACTATTGAATTAGGAGAAAAAAAAATAACTGCTTTGCCAGTTTTA
>NW_007763200.1:5964-6308 GCF_000696425.1 Galeopterus variegatus
TCTCTCTCTCTCTCTCTCTCTCTCTTTCTCCCTGATGCTTTATTCCTGGGACTGGGAAGTCAAGGGCTACTAAGCCCTGCTTCTGGTATGAGAAAGGTATACACATATTCAAAATGAATGCCAAAGCAACACAAAATTATAAGAACTTACTACACAGGGGAACTGAGAAATGGGGAGGTGATGTACAGAAAAAGATTACAAAAAGGCACAAGGAAACTTTCCAGAGTGATGTATATGTTCATTATCTTGGGTGGATTCACATGTCAAATTGATAAAACTATGCACTTTAAATATGTGCAACTTACTGTATATCAATTACACATCAATAAATCTGCAAAAAAAAT
>NW_007763201.1:0-280 GCF_000696425.1 Galeopterus variegatus
GGAAGCCTCCAAGGTAACCCCAAACAAGAGAAGTGAGGTTGCAGAGGCAAAAGGAGGGAGATTCCACAAAATTGGATGAGAGAAGGAGACGAGAAATGAAAAACTCTTTTTTTAAGCCTTCTGGAAGAAGGTAAAGCCGATTGTGATTTCCAGCCTTTCATATAAATATAACAATTGCTCATTGTTAGGGATCTCAAGCTTCTCTACTCCCAATTACTGTGGGGTGTTTGTGTGTGTGTGTACAGATAATTTTTCTTTGAAAAAATTAATAAATTCAGCA
>NW_007763201.1:6078-6308 GCF_000696425.1 Galeopterus variegatus
AACTGTGGAGTTCAGACTGGGAAGTTCCCAGCCTAGAGTGTAGCCAGAGTCTGGAAGCCTCAAAGGTAACCCCAAACAAGAGAAGTGAGGTTGCAGAGGCAAAAGGAGGGAGATTCCACAAAATTGGATGAGAGAAGGAGATGAGAAATGAAAAACTCTTTTTTTAAGGCTTCTGGAAGAAGGTAAAGCAGATTGTGATTTCCAGCCTTTCATATAAATATAACAATTGC
>NW_007763202.1:0-471 GCF_000696425.1 Galeopterus variegatus
AGCTCTGCTCCTAATGCGCTGGGTGAGAAGCAGCAAGCCAGTGAGCTCTCTGTGCCTCAATATCTCCTCTCCCATTTGCGATGAGCTTCAGAATTCACTCACAAGGGGCCGGCCCGGTGGTGCACTGCTACAGTGCGCCGCTTGGGAGTGCGGCAGCGCTCCTGCCGAGGGTTCAGATCCCACATACAGACCGGTTCCCGCTCACTGGCTGAGCGAGGTGCGGGCGCAGCACCGAGGGTTGCGATCCCGTTGCCGGTCCCGGTCCGGTACGGGCGCAACACTGAGGGTTGTGATCCGTTGCTGGACACGAAAAAAGACAAAAAGGAAAAAAAAAAAAAGAATTCACTCACAAGTATTTACCAAGCACCTACTTTGCACAAAGACATTGTGGCAGCCTTGTGGGAGATACGATGATGAATTACACACAGACCCTACTCCTAGAAGCTGATATTCTATTAGGAGAATCAAGGT
>NW_007763202.1:5487-6308 GCF_000696425.1 Galeopterus variegatus
TTTTTGACCCACATCTCAAATTAATAATAAAGGTACAAGTTAAACTTGGTGAGCCAGCATGACCTAACCCTTCCCCACCAACCTAGTGTTTACCCATCTCGTATGATCCCAACATGGATACAGACCGTGATCTGATAAGAGCAATTCAGCCAAAAAGGAAAAATGGGATGATACCCATACTCAACAGATGGTCAAACCAGAAAATGGAGTATTAGTGAGTCAAAGGCCCATTGCTGTAGCAGACAGGGCACATTCCTCAGGGTTCCACAGGGAGAGATAGCATGTATTGCTAGGAGCTGGAGAGGAACAGAGCCATGTGGGACCACAGGCCTGGGCAAGAACAGAAGTTAAAGGAAATTGCAAAGGCACAAGCAAGTGACCAGCAAAAGCCACCCTTGACCCTGATCCTTGGGTTTTACACCCCCCTCCAGGACAGACATCCAGGAGAGCCAGGCATAAGACAAAGCAGCCAGGTGCTGGGAAAGGCCGTGGTGCTCACCCATTTCCTAAGTCTCAGGGAATATCAAATAGTGGAAAAGCAGAAGAACGTGTATGAAAGCGCCTGAGGACCACAGCCAGCACTCCTCAAAACCACCCTAGCTCTGCTCCTAATGCGCTGGGTGAGAAGCAGCAAGCCAGTGAGCTCTCTGTGCCTCAATGTCTCCTCTCCCATTTGCGGTGAGCTTCAGAATTCACTCACAAGTATTTACCAAGCACCTACTTTGCACAAAGACATTGTGGCAGCCTTGTGGGAGATACAATGATGAATTACACACAGACCCTACTCCTAGAAGCTGATATTCTATTAGGAGAATCAAGGT
>NW_007763203.1:0-302 GCF_000696425.1 Galeopterus variegatus
CCAGACTTATTTATTTTGCTCAGGATTGCTTTGGCTATACATGGTCTTTTGTTATTCCTTAAAAATGTCTCGATAGTTTTTTTTTTTTCCATTTCTGAGAAAATGCCATTGGAATTTTGGTGGGGATTGCATTGAATCTGTAGATCACTTTGGGTAATATGGACATTTTCACAATGTTAATTCTTCCAGTCCAAGTGAAAAGACAACCAATGGAGTGGGAGAAAATATTTGCAAAATATATATCTGACAAAATATTAATGTTCAGAATATACAGGAACTCAAACAACTCTACAGTAAGAAAA
>NW_007763203.1:5621-6308 GCF_000696425.1 Galeopterus variegatus
CATGAATTCGACAATATTTAGTTCTATTGGAGGCAACTCAGCTTGTCTCAGTAGTTTAAATCAAACATATTCAAAAACTGTCCAAGTGTAGACTGATCAGTCTTAATAATTCAATAAAGTAATTTGAATAAAGTCAGAGAATACTAAGATATTTAAGATTTAAAATACATTTCGGAGAAGAAATCCTAAAATTCATTTTTAAAAGATTTTAAAGTGGCCCTTAAGTAATGAAACGTCATAAAGTGAAGCATTGCTCAAATACTGACGAAATGTTCGATATTTTTTCCAGATGAGGGCATGCTAAACAGAAATTCTCTCCAAGTTTAGAAATGTCTCATTCACTTGCTTACTTTTTTAATTGTATTCAGTATTAATATAAACAAAGCAAACGTGCAAGGGGTTGGCTTTTTATAAGAGCATTCATTTAGTAATAAAATTATGTTTAAGCTTCGTTCATAAAGTATGTAAGACCAAGTCCTCCACTAAGTATTATCATTAATATTTTTCACCCATGTACCTGTGTCAGCATCAACTAGCTACGCCAAAGTTTAAAGTAAAAATTAGCGTTTCTTCTGTTAGGAAATCCTAACAGATTTGTCTTGTCAGTTACTTCATGGAGGGGTGGCGGGAGAAGGGGACAGAGGGGCCAGGGTGAAAACCAGCCTCAACTCCCATTTATTTTCCCAA
>NW_007763204.1:0-1386 GCF_000696425.1 Galeopterus variegatus
CTATCCTCTTTCTGAGGACCCTTCTAGAAAGAATCATCCAACACACTTCCATGTCATTGGCCAGAATGTAGTCACATGGCCCCACCTAAATACAAGGCATGCTGGGAAATGTGGTGTTTTATCTGGGCTCACTGTTGTCTTAAATAAGATTAGGGTGCTGTTGCTTTGGAAGAAGAAGAGGATGAATAGTGGGTAGGGAACAGGCAGTCTCTGCCACAACAGAAAGTACTGACCTGCCCTAATTAACATGACATGGCCCATGCACTTTTCCAATTAAAGAACACTGAAGCTCTTGTGCAGGAATGATTTGTTTCTTCTTTTATTGAGCTCCAACCACCTTGCCATGTACATTTGATCAAGGTACTAATTTTCCAGTTGCTAGGATAAGGCTAATGCTGGTTCTTCTCCTTTTGAAGGAGAGAAAACAGACTCACAAAATTCAGGAAAAAAATAAAAGCAAACTTTGATGTTTCCTCCTAATTCTCCCAAGGCCCAAGGAAGAAGAAAGGAGCAGAGGGATCTCTGGGTCAAAGAGCTTCACAGAGCCCGGTGGACTAAGTCACAAAGAAAGGGAGAGTAGCTCTTGTATCCATGGCCTGCAGTTTCCCCTGGAAATCGAGTCTTGCCTCAGGCTGTCAGGGGTAAACAGCAATTCATCTGTGAGTATTAGTGGAGTCAACGGCAAGTGCAGGGACAAGCTGGGTGCCCTTGTACTCAGGCTGCCCTGGAGGGAAAGGCCATAGAACTCTCACTCAGTGGGACTACCTGGTATAATCTTAGAACTTACCCAGCATTGCCAAACAAACCTACCAAACTTTTTAAAAACTGACATATCCTTGCACTTAGACTACATATTTGTGCCTAAATTCAAATTTCACCACCATATTAAGTTGTACCAGCCAAAATTTCATAAGTCCTATAGGCTTTTAATAAACTTGAGGCAAGCTCTGATCACCAAAAGAGACTTTTTCATGAAAAATGAGCATTTATTTGGAGGGGGCAGAGGCACGCAAATGAATTGTCCCAGGCACCTGTAGCATTACACATAGTTGCCTAGATACAAAATCTTGTTGCAGTAGATTAGAGTAGAAATTTAACAGTGGGGTTGGTAGAGTTAAGCACATCCCCAAGTCAAATGTGAACACTAATAGCTTGATACCAAAAAATGAGTGAAAAAGACCTATAAAAATGACAAAAGCCTGTATGTTTGAAAAAATTCATAATAAACTATTGAGCAGATTTGAGATCATTTTGTTTTGGGGCAAATTATGAGTAGCCTCTGAATTATAACACAGATACTCAGAAAAATCACCTTTATTGATCAACAAAAGTTTAAATTACATTCAATACATACTATTGAAGAGGCAGAAAAAAATCATCCAAAGT
>NW_007763204.1:5921-6308 GCF_000696425.1 Galeopterus variegatus
AAATCTATCTGAAGTTTTTCTGAGAATAATGAGATAAAACCAGTGTATTAGAATTAAGTTCAATAGCAAATAAAAGAAAGCACAACATAATCATGGCTTAAATACATGAAGTTTCTTATTCGTTCCATGTAAAGTAGGTCTAGAGGTAAGCAGTTTCATGTTGGTATTGGAGGTCCATACCAAGGCTTCCTCTAACTTTCTGCTCCTTCATCTTTAGCATAAGCCATCTCAAGGTTCAACCTGGCTGTTGGTCCTGAAACTATCATATCCAAATACTAAGAGGAACTAAGTAGCTGGGGCAGTGCAAAAAGGCACACACTAGCCATCTATCCTCTTTCTGAGGACCCTTCTAGAAAGAATCATCCAACACACTTCCATGTCATTGGC
>NW_007763205.1:0-523 GCF_000696425.1 Galeopterus variegatus
TTCACACAGTCTCACTGGGACACAGGCTGAATGCCAGTGCTCTTGGCCAGATAATGGACGTGTCCACAGCTGGCCCCACCTACCTCCTCTCCCACTATCCCTCCACTCAAAGCCTCCACTCAATCTTTGTCATCACCACCCCAACCCTCAAGTTTTCCCCCTCACCTAGAAGCTCACCTTTCTCCCCTCAGTCCAAATTTTCCCTCCAGCAGACAGTGCTGAGTCAGAGTTAGGGCATGCACTTGCATGTAATTTACACCAGTGAGGTTCTCCCTTTATGTTGTACAATTCTGAGCTTTGACAAGTATATACTGTCATGTGATCACCACCACTATCAGAACCCAGAACGGCTCCCAAAATTCCTTCATCACCCCCAAAATTCCTTCATGCAGTTCCTTTGTAGTCAACCCCTCACTCCACCCCACCCCTGACAACCACTGATCTGGTCTCTATCCCTACAGCTTTGAATTTTCCAGAATGCCATGTAGATGAAATCATACAATATGTAGTCTTTTGAATCTGG
>NW_007763205.1:6020-6308 GCF_000696425.1 Galeopterus variegatus
CTGCTTCCTTCATCCTCCATGATTCTGAAGTGCTCGTATCCACCATGCTCTCCTGAACAGATGGCACCAAGGAGCTGGAGGGAAGTTCCCCATGGGCTGCCACCCAGTTATTGAGGGGAGGGCACTGGGGAGCCACGATGAGGACAGATGGGTCACCCTGGCTCTGGCTCTTTGGCCCCACAATCTTCCCCATTCCACCCAGTAGCCTGTCTATTTCTAAATTCACTTTCACACAGTCTCACTGGGACACAGGCTGAATGCCAGTGCTCTTGGCCAGATAATGGACGT
>NW_007763206.1:0-621 GCF_000696425.1 Galeopterus variegatus
ATAATGAGTTAATGAGTTATTGGGGTTATATTGGTGGCTTTAAATGGCATGTGGACACAATTTTGCCACTCTCACCTTGTGATACACTGCACCAACTGTGGACTCTGCTGAGAGTCTCCACAAATGAGAAGCCCCCAACAAGATTTGACACCTCAACCTTGGACTTGTCTGCCCACATAACGATAAAAAATAAATTTTGTTTCCTTATCAATTACCCATTTTCAGGTATAAAGTTACAAGCAGGAAAACATGGACTAAAACATTCTGGAAGAAGATGTACATGATAATGGACCAAAAGAGAGCTACCAAGAATACTGATAAAGTTCACAGTTAATAAAAGGGTCTAAAACAAGAAAGGTACAGATGAGATTTGGGGAAGTATATGAACTGCTCATTAAAATAAAACGTGGGTGTATAAGTGTTAGAGCCCTCTTTGGAGATTATATAATGCATGAGTTTCCTAGTAGGCCAGCAGTTCTCTGGTCTGAAATCTAGCAAATATATTGGTAAAAACAGCTGAACATGACCAAAATCTGCTGGACCTTACTCTTTCCAGCCTCAGTGCCCAGGACATACTGACCTTGTGGACTCTGGTTTGGGGAGTCTATTGTCCATTGTTCT
>NW_007763206.1:1621-2581 GCF_000696425.1 Galeopterus variegatus
AAGAAAGAATGAGAAAATATAGTTCTATTTTGTGTTCAGTTTCAACTCCACTGAAATGCCAAAGATGCTTAGCCTTTCCATGTAAAGTATAAGAGTAAACAGCAAAAGTCCAGTCAGAAGGGCACAAACAACTCACACTATATTAAGGGAATTACATACAGTACTATGTCTAGAGGATGGGATAAAAACAACTCGACCAAAATCAAATATCAAAAACCTTATGCACTCATTGTTGACTTTAAATTACTTTCAAATTAAAAGCATGTACCAAACATTTCCAGATTTTCTTTCTGTGTGCAAAAAAACTTGCTTGTGTCCATCCCGGGGTGAATACTGCCACTTTTCAAACCACGAGGTGTAAATAATAAGGTCCTGTAAGGACAGGTAAATGACATAATCAGATTTACATTTGACATTCATCCACTAAAAGGGAATGGTTAAGGTGCTTTTGGGAGAATCAGAGGGAAGTAAACAGAGTAATAGATGATCACCTGTCATCAGGTCACATAGCAGTAAGCACAACAAAGAGGAAAAAAAAGGACAGAAAAAGTAACAGCATAGGCTGGCCCGGTGGCGCACTGCTACAGTGCGCCGCTTGGGAGCACGGCGGCGCTCCCACTGAGGGTTCGGATCCCACATACAGACCGGCCGCTCACTGGCTGAGTGAGGTGCTGGCGCAACACTGAGGGTTGCAGTCCCATTGCCGGTCCCGGTCCGGTATGGGCGCGACACTGAGGGTTGTGATCCGTTGTCGGTCACGAGAAAAGACAAAAAAAAAGGAAAAAAAAGAAGAAAATGTAACAGCAGAACATGGTTCTAATTTGCTGTGCAGAGAATAAAAATAAGAGTCTTATTCCCAGGCTATTTACATGATTTCAGCTACTTAGGTATTGGCATTGTAAAGTAAAATTTGGAAAATGGGTTTTTAAAAAAACTATAATGCAGTAGTGACACAGCTTT
>NW_007763206.1:5850-6308 GCF_000696425.1 Galeopterus variegatus
TCAGAAACAAAGCAAGAATGCACCATCTCACCACTCTTTTCAACATCGTACTTAAAGTACTGACTCATGCAATAAGATAACTACTTAAAATAAAAGGCATACATAAAGGGAAATAAAATAAAATTGTCTTTGTTTACAGGTCATATGACAGTGTGTAAAAAATCCAAAATAGACAAAAAACTTCTGCAACTAATAAGTGATTTTAACGAGATTGCAGGATCCAAAGTTAATATGCAAATTTCATCACTTTCCTATATACTAGCAACAAACACGTGGAATTTGAAGTAAAAAAAAACAAAAAATGAAAATACAGAAACCATGCTATTTACATTAGCACCCCAAAAAAGGAAATAGTTGTGAATCATATATCTCACAAGAAATTAATACCCAGAATACTTAGACTCCTTCAACTCACAAGTCAAAAAACAAATAACCTGTTTAAAAATGGGCAAAGGTCT
>NW_007763207.1:0-301 GCF_000696425.1 Galeopterus variegatus
AAAATGAAATATGTAAATTTTAATAAGTTTTACATCTCCAGTTTTTGTGAAAATTTGAAGCTCTACTTTCTACAGAGTATTGTGTCATTCATCTGTTATTCAGCTTATGTTGTTATTTGAACAAATAAATGTCCATATCCACTAAAGAAATAAAGAAATAAAATCAATGTACAAAATTCAATTATACCATCATATCAGCAAAAAATAGGAAATAAAAAAGTTTAAAGGTATCATTTACAATAGAATCATAAAAATATGTAATACCTCGTAATAAATCTAACCAAAGATGTGTGAGATCTCT
>NW_007763207.1:6051-6308 GCF_000696425.1 Galeopterus variegatus
TCCTGGATCCATGTTAGGAACTAAATATATTTTGAAATGTCAAGGAACAAATAATCCATGGTTTTTGTCCTGGCCCCATGTAATAATTCAACCATAATTTCATGGAGCAAGCTATTGTTACTTCTATAATCTCCCTCTCTCCTCGACACAGAGTACTGCTCTCGCTGGGAAGACTATTCCCCAAGCTTCCCCTACCATTTGGTTAATTTTAATCTGCTTCCATTGTCTCTACAAGGATTTACTAAACTTCCTGAAAC
>NW_007763208.1:0-557 GCF_000696425.1 Galeopterus variegatus
CCTTTTAATCACCAGAGGGTGGGCTGGCAGTCGGCGTAATGCAACGTGTGCATCCTCGTACGTGCACACAGGGAAGAGCAGGGCGGAGAAGGCGGGGAGGAGCCTCTGCTGCTTCAGACGGGCGGCTGCAGGCAGAGAGCAGGGGACAGCGGACTGAACTGGAAGACAGCAGTGACTGCCGCGGCACAAAGGAGACTGGAGCCTTGCCAGGGTGGGGTGGAGGGGCAGGAGTGAGACAGCTGCTGAGCTGCAGGTAGGAATAGGGAGGCTCCCAACACCTGTCCTCAGGGAGCCCCAGTTGAGGGGGGACACAGCCCTGTCCTCAGGGAGCCCTAGTCCGAGGGGAGACACAGCCCTGTCCTCAGGGAGCCCCAGTCTGAGGGGAGACACAGCCCCATCCTCAGGGAGCCCCTGTCTGAGGGGAGACACAGCCCTGTCCTCAGGGAGCCCCTGTCTGAGGGGAGACACAGCCCCGTCCTCAGGGAGCCCCTGTCTGAGGGGAGACACAGCCCCGTCCTCAGGGAGCACCTGTCTGAGGGGGAGACACAGCCCCGTCC
>NW_007763208.1:5904-6308 GCF_000696425.1 Galeopterus variegatus
GGGCCCCAGGCAGCCTCACCCACCTCAGCTTCCTAAAAGCCTATGACAGCTTCGCACACCCACTGCTGCACGTGGAAAAGGCACAGAACATCCCCATCTGTCTCTTGGTAAAAGCACGGGTTTCCACCTTGTAATTAGGATTACCCTGCCTGCAGCATGTTCCTTTTAATCACCAGAGGGTGGGCTGGCAGTCGGCGTAATGCAACGTGTGCATCCTCGTACAGCAGACAGGGAAGAGCAGGGCGGAGAAGGCGGGGAGGAGCCGCTGCTGCTTCAGACGGGCTGCTGCAGGCAGAGAGCAGCAGACAGCGGGCTGAACTGGAAGACAGCAGTGACTGCCGCAGCACAAAGGAGACTGGAGCCTTGCCAGGGTGGGGTGGAGGGGCAGGAGTGAGACGGCTGCT
>NW_007763209.1:0-488 GCF_000696425.1 Galeopterus variegatus
TTAAAAATTAAGTGGAATTCTCACAATTTAATAATGAAGACTAAACATGAAATAAAAATTTTTATGTATAAGAATTTTGTGGAACCCCCCCGGCTGTACGTATAATAGATAAATTATGCAAGTATAATAGATAAAAAAACAAAAATCTCTCTTAGAAATGAAAACAAAATTGTATTTATGTGTATAACAGCTATAACACCCATCACAAAACTTTATATATAAACAGCATGTTTTCAAAACTATAACTATTTCAAAACTTTTTACAATAAATACAGTAATAATTCTATGGCCAACATTTTCAAAATATACCAATACAATTTATGTTATCTATTAAACTATATATTATAATCCTATGGCTCTAGTTTTGTATTTTAAAAGTAATTTCATCCCGATCTGAGCCTCTGCACTCCACTTTCACATGGTCCTTGTATATAAAAAACAGACCTCCAACATCTGCATCTCCCCTGGGCCCAGTGATCTGGAAGTAA
>NW_007763209.1:1115-1370 GCF_000696425.1 Galeopterus variegatus
GTGGCAAGAAAATTTAGGGTAAGCAGAAATGGTAAGACCTTACAAGAGTGAGACAAGTATGTGCAAAAGATCCCAGGTAAACTGAATCGAATGAAAAACTCAGATCAACACACTCAGTTTGGTAAAGCTATTCTGTTGAGTGTTGACTGACATTCACTGTGTTCACGATTCTGTACTGGGGGAACACACGTCCTCTGCCATCAGGCATCTTTGAGTCCAACAGACATTTAAATGACCTAAAAACATAGAAAACAA
>NW_007763209.1:3453-3877 GCF_000696425.1 Galeopterus variegatus
GAATCTGATTCCCACTGTGAAAACAGCTCTTTGATATCTGAATTGGTGAGTTTTTGAGTTTTTATATTTACTCTTAATTTATACGTAAAATTTTAGAGTTGAAGTTATATGCTCTATTTTTCTGTATGTCTATGTGGAATTCAGAAAGGTCCCTACCTCTGTGTGCATGTGATAGAGTTTGGATGTGTTGTCCCCCCAACTTCATGTCAAAATCTGATCCCCAGCTCGGCAGTGTTAGGAGCGGTTTGGGTTATGGGGGCATATCCCTCAGGAATAGATTAATGCCCTGGGTGGCGGTAGTGAGTCAGTTCTTTCTGTATTAGTGCCAACCAGAACTGGTTGTTGTTTTAGTCCCCACGAGAGCTGGGAGTCCCTGGAACCCGCCCCACCTCTCTCTCTCTCTCTCTCTCTCTCTCTCTCTCTC
>NW_007763209.1:5898-6308 GCF_000696425.1 Galeopterus variegatus
GCCCGATCTGAGTAAAACAACATAATTTAGGTAAATCTTTGGCAAATGAGACTAGTTTAATATTTTTTGGTTTAATAGAAACAGCTATGTCAAGTCTGAGTTGTGAGCGTTAGGCCTGAATTTTTTATTCTACTTATGTAATGTCTTCCTAAACTTTATAGGTTTACCAATCAAATAAGCTAACATTACTTCTACTTAATGTTTAAGGTTATGACAAATGCAAATTTGTGTTTAACCAAATTTAATTATTATTCTGACAAACTTTATTTCAGCGGTAACTGTTCTGTAGTACGTCACCTTGATGATAAATTCCGACATCTTTTGTTGACTTAACCCCTTGGACTGATAATAAATTGAGTTCATTCACAGAGAGTCATTGGATACCTAGGTCATTTATAAGTAAGAATCCT
>NW_007763210.1:0-665 GCF_000696425.1 Galeopterus variegatus
GAGGGTGTGCATAGGTTATATGTAAATACTACACCATTTTATATCAGGGACTTGAGCATCTGTAGATTTTGGTAAGTACAGGGGTCCTGGAACCAATCTTCCATGGAAACAACTGCAGATTTTTGTAACTACAGGGGTCCTGGAATCAATCTCCATTGATACTAAGAGATGACTATATACACATTACATGTGGCCTATTTCTTCTGTTTCTCTAGAGAAATGTAAACTAGTCAATACTAATACATTATCTATGCCTAAAGGACACGAGATCTACTCCTTACCACTTTGTTAGTGAGTCAATTAATATTCTTCTCTCTCTCTCTCTCTCTTTTCCTTCCTCCCTCCCTCTCTCCCTTCCTTTCTCCCTTACTTTTTCTTCCATTTCTTTGCTCTCATCTTTTATTTATTCTAGTTTGAATTGGTTTTCTTTCACTTGCTATTGGTCTGATATAGGCTTTCTCTAATGAAGAAGTTAGAATAATAACACTTTTAATATAGATTTAACCTAAATGTCCATTGGTGGATGACTGGATAAGGAAAATGACTGACATGGAATACTACTCAGCCATAAAATAGAATGAAATCCTGCCATTTGCAGCAACACGGATGAGCTTGGAGAAAATTATGTTAAGTGAAATAAGCAAGGGACAGAAAAAGGAACTAGG
>NW_007763210.1:5744-6308 GCF_000696425.1 Galeopterus variegatus
AATCCCAGCCCGAGGTGGGGTTGTTGCTCACTTTCCTGGAGGCAACTGCACTTTGCTGGCCGAGGTGTGTATGCTTTACTTTGTATGGAACTTACTTTCAGCAGGCGGCTGCTCATTCTCTCCAGCCAGCCTGCACTTTGTAATGAAATTTAAGTATGTTTTTCTACCTTTTGTGTTAGACTTTATGTCTGTCCTGAACTTACTTTTGTGTTAAACTTAGTGTGGGCTCTGCTCAGTTTCTGGAGCTATGCTGCACTCTTTCTGTGGATCCTGTATTTCTTATCTATTATATCAAACTTGTTTTCACTTTGTACTGTGACAATGCCCTCGAATTCTTCTCTGTGGTGGAGTCACGAACCTGGTAAGAGGACTGGGTGAGTTGAGGCCAACTATCAGGCTCCCCTGGACCCTGCCTCTGACATCACCAGCAGTCCCACTGATATCAAGTGGATCAGAGATGAGCCAACCAGCTGAGACTTTCCCAAATTGCTGACCCACAAAAGTTGTGAGCAAATTAAATGGTTAATTTTAAGCCATAAAATTGTGGGGTGGTTTGTCTGCAAC
>NW_007763211.1:0-555 GCF_000696425.1 Galeopterus variegatus
TCGCAACCCTCGGTGTCGTGCCCGTACTGCGACCGGCAATGGGATCGCAACCCTCGGTGTCACGCCTGCACCGCGTTCAACCAGTGAGCGGACCGGTCTCTATATGGGATCTGAACCCTCGGCGGGAGCGCCGCCGCGCTCCCAAGCGCCGCACTCTACCAAGTGCACCACCAGGCCGGCCCTTGCTGCCTTTTTAATGATGGGAAATCTTTCGCCAAACTTGAAAAGTCATGCAGTCACAATGTTTTTTTTTTTTTTGTCTTTTGTCTTTTTTCCGTGTCCGGCAACGGATCGCAACCCTCAGTGTTGCCCCCGTACCGGGCCGGGGACCGGCAACAGGATTGCAAGCCTCGGTGTTGTTCCCGCGCCTCGCTCAGCCAGTGAGCGGGAACCGGTCTGTATATGGGATCCGAACCCTCGGACGGGAGCGCCGCCGCGCTTCCCAAGCGGCGCACTATGCAGTCACAATGTTTGAAGTAGGCAAATTCTCAGATGAGCCTCTGAACAGTTTTCTTATAGAACTAGAAAATGTTTTCCTGTGGATCTCTTATGCTG
>NW_007763211.1:6104-6308 GCF_000696425.1 Galeopterus variegatus
TTAAAAAGAACAACAAAAGACCCCCAAATAGCCAAAACAATCCTGAACAAAAAAAAAAAAAATAAAATAAAGCTGGATTCATAACACTCTCTGACTTCAAACTACACTACAAAGCTATGGTAACCAAAACAGCATGGTACTGTCACAAAAACAGACACTCAGATCAATGGAACAGAATAGAGAACCCAGAAATCAACCTACATA
>NW_007763212.1:0-332 GCF_000696425.1 Galeopterus variegatus
TCCTGAGCCAGGTATGTCAAGGACATCAGTTCCCTTAACCATGCCAAAGCAACATGCCAGCGGCTAAATGCTAAAGTCTTCTCAGTTTCTGAAAGTGAACAGATAAAATACATGGGTGAAATTTTTTTTTAAAAGTTGGGGGATAAAGGGAAAGACTCCAGAATAAGGGAATTTCACAGTCAAGTGAGGACTAAGTGTTTTTCTGAAAAAAGGAAACACAGCTTTAAAAAATGAAAACTAGGGGCCGGCCCGGTGGCGCACTGGATAGTGTGCCGCTTGGAAAGCGCGGCAGCGCTCCCGCCCGAGGGTTCGGATCCCACATACAGACCGGT
>NW_007763212.1:5539-6308 GCF_000696425.1 Galeopterus variegatus
CCCAGTCCATCATGGGACCCTGACATCTGACTCAGACCCTCTGCTGAGACTCATGACCAGCCTCCCTCTTTGCCTGTAGGACAAAACCCCTACCTCACCTGCCCACCTCTTCCCCTTTATAAACCCTAGAACAGACATCAGAAACTGGGATGATTTCAGCCCGGTCATCCCCAGATGCCAGTTATCTGACTGAAGTTTCCAATCCTTGCACCTACTTTTGGACTTTTGGGTCATTTGTTTACTGTGAGAGGACAAGCCAAGCCTGGCAGCTACACTCTTCTGTGCTTCAATTAATATTTGCTTATACCTACAAGACTGTTAGCTCCTTCCTGTCTCACAAGTTCATCCCGAGTTCCTAGTCCATCCCATGATGTTAATAACATTTGTTGAATAATTGAAATACCTGGCAGATGAGAATAAAATTTCAGTGGCTCTGTGATCTTTATACTCTGTATCTCTCATATTAATATTTATTTCTTGAATAAATAGATGCCCTTTTTTCCATCACACACAGATTTTTCAGTCTACACACAAGCCCTCCCCTACCAACTGCCTTTATTGCTTCTATTTGATATAGAAAACTTTCTCCAACCCCAGCCTCAAGGTTTTTTTTTTCTTGTTATATTAGTTCATTTTAAAGACTCACAAAAATTGTAGTTTGCATTCTAAATGTTGTTTTAAAATATTTAAACAACATTTTTAAGACATCAGTGATGTAATCTGAATTTTTTCCTTACATACTAACTTTTTTTATAATTGTGGTAAAAAA
>NW_007763213.1:0-525 GCF_000696425.1 Galeopterus variegatus
GATGACCGGTAAGGGGATCTAAACCCTTGGCTTGGTGTTGTCAGCACCACGCTCAGCCAGTCAGCTAACCGGCCATCCTATATAGGATCCGAACTTGTGGCCTTGGTGTTATTAGCACCGCACTCTCCCGACTGATCCACGGGCCGGCTCTTTTTTTCTTCTTTTTTTAAATCAGTGTTTTTAATTTCCCAGGCCAAGAATAAAGAAATGCACTTATAACCGCTGGCTCGTACTTTTCTCTTATGTTTTAAAATCTTACATTTCTTTACAAATTCATTTCTTTGTTATCCTTATTAATATGGACAGATGAAAAAGATTTTTAAAAAGTCCGAGTAACTGTGTAAGTTGCAAACTGCACCTCTTGGCTGCTACTTCCATTGGTTCTCATTTTGCCGAGCTGTTCATCTTGGGAAGGAAAGCCACATTCAGAGGTTGGCTGTTGGTACAGCTCTGAGTTATCAGGACTTAAGAGGATAACTGGTAAACCACAAACAGCGATAAAGGAGGTGTGTGCCTCCGCTGTAA
>NW_007763213.1:6106-6308 GCF_000696425.1 Galeopterus variegatus
CAACCACAGCTAAAAAAAAGGCCTATTCAATAAAAATAAAACAAAAGTGAGCACTTACTCTGCATAAGACGCTGGGCTAAGAGCTAAACATAGAATACCTCATTTAGGGGCTGGCCAGTTTGCTCAGTTGGTTAGACAGCAGCCGCCTAACACTAAGGTCATGGGTTTTGATCCCAGTACCATCCAGCTGTGCACCCCCCCC
>NW_007763214.1:0-420 GCF_000696425.1 Galeopterus variegatus
AGCTTGAAGTTTCTCCCTTTCATTTGCTCGACAAGTATTTACTGAGCACCTACCACGTTCTGGCCATGCTAGGGTAGTTAAGGTACACGAACAGGCACCTGCCCTCCTAGGCCATGCTACTGGAAAGTCTGAAGGCATTAGTGACAGGCAGGGCATCCCTCCCTTGTACCAGGAATTTCGATGGGAAGGATGCTAAGCCTGAGTCCCGGCTCCCAGCTCCCCTACACCTGGATTTGTATCTGCTGGTCTTTGCTCTTTCTGTTCTCTCTGTCTAGAGCATTCTCCCTCATTCATTCATTCATTCATTCAACAAATAATTACTGAATGCCTAATATATATCAAACTGTGTTCTAGGTGCAAGGTGCAAGGGACATGTGGGCAAGCTCCTATGCACTTTTCAGTCTCAACATATTGATTGCC
>NW_007763214.1:6106-6308 GCF_000696425.1 Galeopterus variegatus
GTAACTTTGATTAAAAGCTGAGACCTGCTTCTTCATCCTAGCCCCGACCCACAAGGACAGGCTGGCCCTTTAAAACAGCTGATGGTTGAAATCAGCTGCTTTCACCTCCAATTTGCTTTTTCTCACCTTTTTTCTCCTTCTCAGCCTTTGTTTTACAAATCAGGGCACTCTCCAAGAGGCCCAAGGATCATCTCCTAGTCTT
>NW_007763215.1:0-220 GCF_000696425.1 Galeopterus variegatus
GCTGGGAAGTCCAAAGTCCACCTGGTGGTGGCAACAGTGACCCAGGGGTCTCACATTGCAAAATGGTGGAAGCAGAGAGAGAGAAAGACAGACTCTCCTCTTTCTTCTTTTAAAGCTCTCAGCACCACACCCCTGACCACCATTTTTAACCTGTTCACTACTGCACGGTTTTACAATCCAATCACCTCCTCAAGATTCCACCTTTCAATTTCCATAATAC
>NW_007763215.1:5396-6308 GCF_000696425.1 Galeopterus variegatus
AATCTCTCTGCAATGTGTCGCATCTTGGCTTCGTCAGCATTTACCTTTCTTGGTGACAGTGTAGGTCATTCTTAGGAAGACTTTGTATTTTTAGACCGGGCTATAATACAGGGTTGCCTTTGGCTCCTTTTTAGAATTATCTAGTCGCTTTTAAAAGTATCCTGGGCTGCTATGCATTTGGAATTCTTTTTTTTTCCTTTTTTGTCTTTTTTCGTGACCGGCAACGGATCGCAACCCTCGGTGTCGCGCCCGCACCTCGCTCAGCCAGTGAGCGGCCGGTCTGTATGTGGGATCCGAACCCTCGGCAGGAGCACTGCCGCGCTCCCAAGCGGCGCACTGTAGCAGTGTGCCACCGGGCCGGCCCCTGCATTTGGAATTCTTGACGTTGTTTTTTAGATCTTCTCTGTCCCTTCCCAGAGTTGTCAGGTTTTATTTCTTGCTGCCAGTTTGTCAGCAGGGTGGCAGTCAGCACCCACCCCCCTTCCAATTTGCTTTGTCCTTGGGAACCAGAATACAAAGCTTGTTGGAATTTATATAAATGGAGAATCTATAGACCCTGAGGGAAGGGAAGGCTGAGGGCCCTTCCTTGAGGAAGCTTCTACTAGTCTGTTTCTGTTGCTTATAACAAAATACCTGAAACTGAGTGATTTATAAAGAAAAATGAAATTTATTGCTTACAGTGTCTGAGGCTGGGAAGTCCAAAGTCCACCTGGTGGTGGCAACAGTGACCCAGGGATCTCACTTTGCAAGATGCTGGAGCAGAGAGAGCAGAGAGCAGGCTCCTCATTCACTCTCTTTTCAAAGCCTTCAGAACCACGCCCGTGACCACCACTTTTAATCCATTCACTACTTTATGGTCCTACAACCTAATCACCTCTTCAAGGCCTCATCTTTCAATTACCATAATAGGAT
>NW_007763216.1:0-271 GCF_000696425.1 Galeopterus variegatus
GTCCTCCATTTTGAGTACAGCCCGGCAGATTTCTTTCTTTAATAAAGCTTGAACAGTACCCAGCATCTCAGCTCAGTTTCTTTCAGTAATACCCACATTGGTAATTATAATATTCATTAAAACGCTATTACTTCTGAAGTGGCCAACTCTGTACGTTCATCTGTCTACCCGTTCATAAACACTGCGGGAAGTGAAATGCAATATGTGTAACAAAACCTAAGGGGCTGGGAAAGGTATCAGAATGTGAGATAAGGGCCAGCCCATGGCTCGC
>NW_007763216.1:5974-6308 GCF_000696425.1 Galeopterus variegatus
CTAAGTGAAATAAGCCAGTCACTGAAGGACATATACAGCATGATTCCACGAATATGACATATCTAAAGTTATCAAACTCGGTGAAGCACAAAGCAAAATGGTGATTGCCGGGGGCTGTGGGGAGGGTAACGGGAGCTGCTGTTCCACGGGTGTAGAGTTTTTCAGTCTTGCAAGATGAACGAGTTCTAGAGAGCTGCGGTATCACACTGTGCTTATAGTTAACAATGTTGTACTGTACACTTAAAAATTTGTGGGCTGGCCCCATGGCTCACTCTCCCGCCGTGGGTTCGGATCCTATATACGGATGGCCAGTGCGCTCACTGGCTGAGCGCGG
>NW_007763217.1:0-200 GCF_000696425.1 Galeopterus variegatus
TTTTTTTTTAAAAAGATCACTGATTGTTGTCTAAAGCAGCACTATTCAATAGAAACATACTCAAAGTCACATTGAAAATTTAAGTTTTCTTAGTCACATTTTAAAAAGTAAAAAGAAACATATCAAATTAATTTTAATACTATATTTTATTTGACCCAACATATCCAAGGTATTGTCAAATCATTAATGTAATCGATGTG